>NW_007261687.1:1532-12061 GCF_000164805.1 Carlito syrichta | reverse complement strand
CTGGCTAGCCACCTGAATTAACTAGCTGTCTTAACCAGCTAGCCAGCTGGCTAGCCAGCTGACTTAACTAGTTGGATAACTAGCTAGCCAGCTGCAAAGTCAGCTGAATTAACTAACTGATGTAAATAGCTAGCCAGCTGGCTAACCAGCTGATTTAACTAGCTTGCTACTTACCTAGCCAGCTGACTAGCCAACTGACAGAACTAGTTGATTTAATCTGCTAGCCAACTGGATAGCCAGCTGACTAAACCAGCTGAAATAACTTGTTAACCTGTTGGCTTGCCAGCTGACAAAATTAGCTCTCTACCTAGCTTGCTAGCTGGCTAGCCAGCTGACTTACCTAGATGAGTTAATTTTTTTGCCAGCTGGCTAGCCAACTTACTTAAGTAGCTCATTACCTATCTAGCCAGCTGGCTAGCCAGCTGACCTAATTAGCTAACTTAAAAAGCTGGCCTGCTTGCTAGTCAGCTGAATTAACTAGCTTGCTATATAGCTAGCCAGCTTTCTAACCAGTTGACTAACTAGGTGACAACTTAATAGCTTTCTGTCTAGCTAGCTGAGTTAATTAGCAAACTACCTAGGTAGCCAGCTGGTTAGCCAGCTGACTTAATTAGGTGGTTTATCCAGCTAGCCAGCGGGATAGACAGATGTGTTAACTACGTAGTAACTTAACTAGTCAGCTGCCTAGTCAGCTGACTTACTAGGTGACTTAACTACCTAGCCTGCTGGCTAGCAGGCTGACTTAACTGCCTAAGTTCCATAGCTAGCCAGCTGGATAGCCAGCTGACTTAACTAGCTAGCTACCTATGTATCCCACTGGCTTCCCAGTTGTCTTATCTATCTAGGTACCTATGTAACCAGCTGGCTAGTGAGCTGACTTAACTAAGTTACTTAACTAGCTATTTAACTGGCTAGCCAGCTGACTTAACTAGGAAGCGACCCAGCTGGGCAGCTGGCTATCCAGCTGACTTAATTCGCTGACTTATCTAGCTAGGAAGCTGAGTTATCTAGCTGACTTAAGCAGCTAGGTACCTACCTAGTCAGATGACTTATCTAGCTGGCTCAACTACCTAGCTATCTATCTAGCTATCTAGCTAGACAGCTGACTTAACTAGCTGACTTAACTAGCTACCTAGCCACCACAACTATCTGAATAATATAGCTAGCTTTCTAGCTAGCCAGTTGACTTAACTAGCTGCAATAACTATCTAGCCACATGGCTAGCCACCTGTCTTAACTTGCTTTTTAACTAGCTAACAAGCTGGACAGCCAACTGTCTTAATGACCTGACTTAACATGCTAGCCAGCTGGTTGCCAGCTGACTTAACAAGCTGACTTAACCAGCTAGTCAGCTGGCTAGTCAGCTGACTTAACTAGCTGGCTATATATCTAGCCAGCTGCCTAGCCAGCTGACTTACCTAGCTGACTTAAGCTAGCAAGCTTGCTAGCCACCTCTCTTAACTTGCTAGCTATCTACATAGCCAGAAAACTATGAACTGACTTAACTAGCTAAGTTGAACAACTATCCCGCTGGCTAGAAAGCTGTCATATCTAGCTATCTACCTACCTAGCCAGCTAGCTAGACAACTGATTAAACTAGTTAACAAAACCAGGTAACCAGTTGATGAGCCAGCTGACTTAACTCGCTGATATCACTATCTAGCCAGGTAGCTATCTAGCTGACTTAACTAGCTAGCTACCTACCTAGGCAGTTGGCTTGCCTACTGCCTTAACTAGCTGAATTAACCAGCTACCAAGCTGGCTAGCCAACTGACTTAACTAGCTCGCTACGTAGCTAGCCAGCTGACTAGAGAGCTGACTTACGTAACTGACTTAACTAGCAGCTACCTAGCTAGCCAGCTTACTTAAATAGTTAGCTAACTAGATAGCTACCTAGCTAACAAGCTGACTCAAATAGTAAGCTGCCTTGGTAGCTAGCTCACTTAACCAGCTAGATAACTGGTTAGCTTAATAGTTATATAACATGCTAGCTTCGTGATTTAATCATCTGACTTATCTCATTAGCTAATGAGCTGGCTAGCTGACTCATCCAGCTGACTTTATTTGTTAGTTATTAGCCAGCTAATTGACAATGCAGCTGACTTAACTCGTTAGCTAACTAGCTAGCTAGCCTACTCAACCAGCTGATTCAACCCGTTTGCTAACTAGCTAGTTAGGTGACTCAACCAGCTGACTTAACACGTTAGTTAACTAGCTAACTACCTGACTCAACCTGCTGACTTAAACCTTTAGCTAACTAGCTAGCTAGCTGTCTTAACCAGCTGACTAAATTAGAAGCTGACTTAACTTGCTGACTTAGCAAACTGACTTAACTTCTTAGCTAGCTGAGTTCACTGACTGACTTAACTAGTTAGCTAGCTGACTTATCTACCTGATTTAAATAGTTAGCTAACTATTTAACTAGCTGATTAATGAGCTGACTTAATTAGCTGACTATGTAGGTAGCAGTCTTAAGTAGCTGACTTAAATAATTAGCTAACTAGTGAGCTAGGTGACTTAGCTAGTTTACTTAGCTAGCTAGCTTGTTAGCTAGCTCACTTAGATAGCTGACTTAACTAGTTGGGTACCGAGATCGCTAGTTGAATTAACGAGTTGGTTAATTAGTCAAATAACTGATTTAACTAGTTGGTAAACTAGTTAAATAACTGACTTAACCGGTTGGTTAACGTTTTAGCTTGGTGACTTAACTTGCTGACTGACGAGTCGGCTGACTAGCTAGCTGGTTTAGCACGTTTGCTGACTACTCGGCCAACTTGTTACCTGGTTTATCAAGTTGGCTGACTAATCTGCCGACTATTTAGCTTGGTTAAAAAGTTGGCTGACGAGTTGGCCCCATAGTTATTATGGGTAAGTATTTGGCTGGGTAGTTTGCTGACCTAACTAGTCGGCTGTCTATTTAGCTGACCTAACTTGTCAGCTGACATGTTGGCCCCAAATAGGCCGATTGGTTAGCTGACTAAACTAGTTGGCTGGCTAGTAGGCTGAAAGATTCGTTGATTAATTAGTCGTCCAGTGAGTGAGCAGACAGGTGTTCCGACTTAACTAGTTGTTCGGTGAGAGAGCCGACTGGTGAGCAGAATTAACTAGATTGCTGGTGAGTGAGCCAATGCATTTGCTGCCATAACTAGTCAGCCAGCTAATGAGCTGACCAGTGAGCTGACTTAACTAGTCATCTGTTGAGCGAGCTATCTAGTTAGCAGATCTGTTGGACTGCAAGCGAGCCGACAAGTTATTTGACCTGTTGGCTGGCATGTGAGTCAACTAGTTTGCTGACCGGCTGGCAGTCGAGAGAGACTAAACGTTATCTGGCCTGATGGAAATCGAGGGAGCCCACTAGTTAGCTCACCAGCTAGCTGAGTTACTAACTGACTAGTTACCTAAGCAACTAGCTGATTTGCTAGCTGACTTAACTATCTAGCTGACTAGCTAGTTGATTTAACTAGCTAGATGACTAGTAAAGTCACTAGCTAGCTGATTTAACTAGGTAACTGAATAGTTAGGTCATTTGCTAGCTCACTTAACTAGCTATCTGCCTAGCTAGCTGACTTAACTAGCTGGCTAGCTAGTTGGCTGGCTAGTTGGCTATCCAGCTGACTTAACTAGCTAGATGCCTTGTTGACTACATGGCTAGCCTCATGTATTAACTAGCTAGATACCCGGCTGGCTAGCTGGCTAGGCAACCAGATAGCTACCTAGCAGGTTGGCCATCTGGCCAGTCAATCAGCATTAATAGCCAGCAGGCAGACTGGACATTGGAATAGCTGGCTGGCTGAACTAGCCAGACTCTCTGCTGTTCAGCCAGCTAGTCAGCCGACTTAACTAGCTGGCCACCTACATGACCAGCCTGCTAAAAAGGCAGCTTAATTTGCCAGCCATCTAGCTAGCCAGCCATCTAACCTGCTGACTAAACTCACTAACTTAACTAGATAGACAACCGGCTAGCCAACTTGCTTTACCAGCTGGCCACTTAGCTAGCCAGCCAGCTAGCCAACTTACTTAACACACTGACTTAACCAGCTAGCTAGCCGACTAGCCAGTTGATTAATTAGCTAGCTCCCTACCAGTCAGGTGGCTATCGAGCTGACTTAACTAGCAGACTTAACCAGCTAGTTAGCTGGCTAGCCTGCTTACTTAACTGGCGAACTACCTAGCTAGGCTGTTGGATAAACACTTTAGTTAATTAGCTTAGTTAACAGCTAGCCAGCTGGCTAGCCAGCTGACTTAACTAGCTGACACCTGTAGGTAGCCAGGTTTCAAGTCAACTGACTTAACTAAATAGCTACCTACTTATCCTGCTGGCTTACCAACTGACAAAACTACCTAGCTACCTAGCTAACTAGTTGGCTAGCTAGCTGAGTTAACTAGGTGACTTAACTGGCTAGCCAGCTGGCTAGCCAGCTGACTTAACTAGCTAGTTACCCAACTAGTCAGTTGACTTGCCAGCTGACTTAACTAGCAGACTTAACTAGCTAGCTACCTAGCTAGACAGCTGAATTTACTAGCTGAAATAACTAACTAGCTACATAGCTGGAAATCTTGCTAGAAAGGCATATTAACTAGTTGACATAACAAGCTAGCTAGCTATAACTAGCTGACTTAACTAGCTAGCTTCCTAGGTAGCCAGCTGACTAAACTAGCTGAAATAACTAACTAGTATGCTGTCTAGCCATCTGAATTAACTAGCTTTTTAACTGGCTAGAAAGATGGCTAGCCAACTGACTTAATGAGGTGACTTAATTAGATATACTGCTCTTTAGCCACCTGATTTAACTAGTTGATTAACGAGCAAGGCAGATCTCCACCCAGGTGAACTAAACTAGCTGACTTAACTAGATATCCAGTTGGATTGCCAGCTGACTTAACTAGCGCTCTATCTCTCTAGCCACCTGGATAGCCAAATGACTTAACTAGCTGACTTAATTAGCTAGCCAGCTGCCAAGCCAAATGACTTAAATAGGTCACTAACTAGTCAGCCAACTGGCTAGCCAGCTGACTTAACTAGCTGTCTTAACTAGCTGGCCTGCTTTCTAGCAAGTTGAATTAACTGACTTGTTACATAGCTAGCTAGCCAGCTGGCTATCCAACTGAATTAACTTGGTGACTAAAGTAGCTGGCTACCTATCTAGACACCTGGCTAGCCAGCTACCTACCTAGCTGACTTAAGCTAGCAAGCTGGCTAGCCACCTCACTTAACTTGCTAGCTATCAACGTAGCCAGCAGGCTAGCCATCTGAGTGAACTAACTGACTTGAACAACTATCCTGCTGGCTAGCAAGCTGATTTATCTAGCTAGCTACCTACCTAGCCAGCTGGTTAGACAGCTGACTAAACTAGCTGACCTAACCAGCTAGCCAGATGGCTAGCCAGCTGACTTAACTCACTTACATCACTGGCTAGCCAGGTAGTTATCTAGCTGACTTAACTAGCTAGCTACCTACCTAACCAGTTGGCTAATGAGTTTTCTTAACTAGCTGAATTAACTAGCTATACAGTTGACTAGCCACCTTACTTAACAAGCTTACTACCAGTTAACCTTCTGGCTAGCCAGCTGACTTGTCTAGCTGACTTAACTAGTAGCTACCTAGAGGCCAGCTGACTTAAATGGTTAGCTAATTAGCTAGATACCTAGTTAGCCAGCTGACTTAAATTGTTATCTAGCTAGCTAGCTACCTAGCTAACAAGATGACTTAAATAGTAAGCTGCCTTGCTAGCTAGCTGACTTAACAAGCTAGATAACTAGTTAGCTTAGTCATTATCTAACTTGCTAGCTAGGTGAATTAATCATCTGACTTATATCGTTAGCTACAGAGCTGCCTAGCTTACTCAACCAGCTGACTTAACTCATTAGCTATCTAGCTGACTAAACTCATTAGCTAACTAGCTACCTAGCCTAGTCAAGTAGCTGACTCAACCCATTTGCTAACTAGTTAGTTAGCTGACTCAACCCACTGAATTAACCCATTAGTTAACTAGACAACAACCTGACTCAGCCTGCTGTCTTAGCCCTTTAGCTAACTATCTAGCTAGCTGTCTTAACCAGCTGACTAAATTAGAAACTGACTTAACTTGCTGACTTAGCTAGCTGACTTAACTACATAGCTAGCTGACTTAACTGGCTGACTTAGCTAGTTAATTAACTGACTTAACTACATGTAATAAATAGTTAACTATTTAACTAGCTGAACAACCAGCTGACTTAACTAATTAGCTAACTAGTTAGGTAGAATATTAAGCAGCTGAATTTAATAGTTAGCTAACTAGTGAGCTCTCTGACTTAGCTAGTTGACATTGTTAGCTAGCCTGTTAGCCAGTTGACTTAGCTAGCTGACTTAACTAGTTGGCTAATTAGATACTAGCTGACTTCACGAGTTGGTTAATGAATTGTATAACTGTTTCAACTAGTTGGCAAATGAGTTAAATAGCTGAATTAACTAGTTGGTTAACGAGTTAGCTAGGTGATTTAACTTGTAGGTTGACGTGTTGACTGACTATTTAGCTGGTTTAACGCATTGGCTGACTGCTCAGTTGACTTTTTTGAAGGGTTAACAAGCTGGCCCACAAGTCGCCCGAATCTTTAGCTGGGTCAACTAGTTGACTGACGAGTTGGCCCCCTAGTTAGCTCAGTTAAGTAGTTGACTGGCAAGATTCCTGACATAACTAGTCTGCCAACTATTTGGCCGACTACTTAGCTGACCTAACCAGTCTGCCGACTAATTATCTGACCTAACTTGTTGGCTGACAAGTTTGCCCACTAGTCAACTGATTGGTTAGCTTACTTAATTAGTGGACTGGCTAGTAGGCCTAACGTTTAGCAGAATTAACTAGTCAGCCAGAGAGTGAGCCGACATGTGAGCTGACTTAACTAGTCATTCGCAAATGAGCCACCTGGTCAGCTGAATTAACTAGTCGGCTGGCAAATGAGCCTACGTGTTCTCTGCCATAACTAGTCAGCAGGTAAGTAAGCTGACCTGTGTGCTGACTCAACTTTTCGGCTGGTGAGCAAATGACTAGTTAGCTGACCTGTTGGTCTCAAGCGAGCCGACAAGTTAGTTGACTTGGTTGGTGAGGGAGCTGACTAGTTTCCTGACTGGTTTTCATGTGAGCGAGACTACTAACTAACTAACCTGATGGAGAGCGAGGGAGCCCACTAGATAGCTGACCAGCTAGCAAGTTGCTAGCTGACTAATTAGCTAGTAACTAAATGATTTGCTAGCTGACTTAACTAGCTAGCTAACTAACTAGCTGGCTATATAGCTGACATAACTAGCTAGCAAAGAAGCTATCTAGTTCTCTAGCTAGCTGACTAAACTAGCTATGTAACTGGCTAGTTAGCTGGTTAGCTGACTTATCGAGCAGACGTAACTAGCAAGCTGACTAGAAACCTAAGTAGCTAGCTGACTTAAGCTAGCTGAATATTTAGCTGAATTGTTAACTGACTCAACTACTAGCTGACTAGCTAGTTGGTTGGCTAGCTGGCTTGCCAGATGACGTAACTAGCTAGCTACCTTGTTGGCTAGACGAGTAGACAGCTGGCTTAAATAGCTAGTTACCTGGCTGACTGGCTGCCTAGGCAGCCAGCTAGCTTGATAGCGGGCTGGCCAGCTGGCTTGTCAGCCAGCTTAAATAGCCAGCTGGCTGGCTGGACTTTGGGATAGACAGCCGGCTTAACTAACCAGTCACCCTGCTAGTCAATTGGCAGGCCAGCCAGCTTAACTAGCTGGACACCTACCTGACCAGCCTGCTAACCAGCTGGCTTAACTTGCCAGCCACCTAGCTAGCCAGTCAGCTTACCAGCTGACTTAACTAGCTGACTTAATTAGATTGTCTGATTTCTAGCCAGTTGAACTAACTAGCTTGCTGCATAGCTAACCAGCTGGCTATCTAGTTGAATTTCTAGGTGACTTATCTAGCTAGCCTGCTGTCTAGCCAGCTGACTTAAATAGCAAGCTACCTAGGTAGCCAGTGGGCTAGTCATCTCACTTAACTTGGTCACTTAAGTATCTAGCCAGGTGGCTGGACAGCTGAAAAAACTAGCTAACTACATAGATAGCATGCTGGCTAGCCAGCTGACTTATTTAGCTGAATTAACTAGCTAGCCAGCTGGCTAGCCAGAGGATTTAATTGCCTAGCTACCTAGCTAGCCAACTGGCTAGCTAGCTGACATAACTAGCTGACTAGATAGTTTGCTGGCTGGCTGGCTTAACTAGCTAGTTACTTGACTGGATAGCTGCCTAATCAGCTGGTTTTTATACTCAGCCTTATGTCTGGACAGTCAGATAACAAGCTGGCTTAACTAGTCAGCCACCCTGTTGCTCAGCCATCTAGCCAGTTGGCTTAACTAGCAAGCCACATACCTGACCAGCCTGCCAACCAGCCGGCATAACTTGCCAGCCACCTAGCTAACCAGCTGGCTAGCCAGTTGACTTAACTAGCTGACTTAACTAGATAGACATCTGGCTAGCCAACTGGCCTAACTAGCCAGGCACCTAGCTAGCCTGATGCCTAACCAGCTCACTTAACTTGTGGACTTAACTAGCTAGCCAGTCAGCTAACCAGCTGACTTAATTAGTTAGCTACTGCCTATACAGGTGGTGAGCCAACTGACTGAACTAGCTGACATAACTAGTTAGTCAGCTGGCTAGCCAGCTGTCTTAACTCACTAGCTATCTAGCTAGTCAGATGACTAGCCACCTGAATTAACTAACTGAATTAAGGAACTAGCCAGTTGGCTAGCCAGCTGACACTGCTAGTTTACTTAACTCGTTAGCCAGCTTGCTAGCCAGCTGACTTAACTAGCAGAAATCACTAGCTAGCCAGGTGGCTAGCCAACTGACTTAACTAGCTGACTTAACTAGCTAACTACCTAGCTAGCCAGCTGACTTAAATAGCTGACTTAATTAGCTAGCTACCTAGCTAGTCAGCTGGCTGGCCAGCTGGCTTAACTAGCTGACTTAACCAGATAGCCAGATTGCTAGCAAGCTGACTTAACTAGCTGACTCAACTAGATAGCCAGCTGCTGGCCAGCTGAATAAACTAGCTGACATAACCAGCTAGTCTGCAGGGTAGCCAGCTGACTTAACTAGCAGTCTACCTATCTAGCCAGATGGGAAGCAAGCTGATTTAAGTAGCTGACTTAACTAGGTGACTCAACTTGTTGGCTGACGAGTCAGCCGGCTAGTTAGCTGGTTAAACATGTTGGCTGACTACTTGGCTGACTTGTTAGCTGGCTTAAGAATTCGGCCGAAAAATTGACTGACTAATTAGCTCAGTTAACTACTTGACTGACTTATTGGCCCACTAGCTAGCATGCTTAACCAGTTGGCTGGTTGGTTTGCTGACCTAATTAGTCAGCTGATAAACTGGCCCACTAGTTACCTGGCCTAACTATTCAGCCTACTAGTTAACTGAGCTAACTTGTTGGCTGAAAAGTGGGCCAACTAGTCCGCCCATTGGTTAGCTTAGCTAACTATTTGGCCATCTAGTCTGCCTACCGTTTAACTGACTTAACTAGTCGGCCAGCAATTGACCCAATAGATGAGTTGACTTAAGTAGTCTGCTGGTGAGTGAGTCGACTGGTCAACTGAATTAACTAGTCGGCTGGTGAATGATCCAACTGGTCAGCTGAATTAAATAGTTTGCCAGTGAATGAGCTGACTGGTCAGCTGATTTTATTTGGCTAGCGAGTGACCTGTCTGGTCAGACTTACCTAGTCTGCCTGAGAGTGAGCCATCATGTGAGTCAACTTAACTACTCATCCAGCAAGTGAGCCAATGGGTGAGGTGCCTTAACTAGTAAGCTGGCGAATGAGACTACCAGTGAGCTGACTTAACTAGACAACTGGCAAGCAAGCCGACTAGTTAGCTGTCCTGTTGACCTGCAAGCAAGTCGACAAATGAGTTCATCTGTTGGCTGGTGAGCGAGTCGACTAGTTAGCTGACCTGATGGAAAGCGAGTGAGCCCACTAGTTAGCTCACCAGCTAGTTGAGATGGTAGCCAACTAGTTGCTAAGGATCTAGCTGTTTGATAGCTGACTAAACTAGCTAGTTGACTATCAGGCTGACATAACTAGCAAGCAAACAGGCTATCTATCTTTCTAGATAGCTGACTTAACTAGCTACTCACAGGCTAGATAGCTGCCTAGCTGAGTTTACTATCTAGCTGACTAGCTGGCTGACTCACTAGCTGACTTAACTAGAGAGCTGACAAGCAACTGACTAGCTAGCTGACTTAACTAGCTAGATGATTAGTTAGCTGACTTGCTGCCTGACTTAACTAGCTAGATGGCTAGATAGCTGAAATAACTAGTTGACTAGATAGTTAGTTGGCTAGCTGGCTTAACTAGGTAGTTACTTGGCTGGTTTCCTGGCTAGGCAGCTAGTTAGCTTGCTAGCAGTCTGGCCAGCTGGCTAGCCAGCTTACTTTTATAGCCAGCCGGATGTCTGGACAGTCGGATGACAAGTTGTCTTAACTAGTCAGCCACCCTTCTTGTCAGCATCTAGCCAGCTGGCG
>NW_007261687.1:0-464 GCF_000164805.1 Carlito syrichta | reverse complement strand
CTTGAATAACTAGCTAGTCAGCTGACTTCACTAGCTGACTTAACTAGGTGGCTACCTAGCAAGCCAGATGACTATAATAGCTGAAATAACTAGCTAGCTAGCTAGCTAACTAGCTGAATTAAGTAGCTGACTTAACTAGGTAGGTAACTGACATAAATAGCTGACTTAACTAGCTAACTAGCTAGCCAACTGACTTAACATGCAGAAATAACTAGATAGACAGCTGTCTAGCCATCTGACAACTAGCTTTTTAATGAGCTAGCGAGTTGGCTAGGCAACAGACTTAACGAGGTGAATTAACTACCTAGCTAGCTGGTTAGCCAGCTGACTTAACTAGTTGATTAATGATCTAGGAAGCTGGCCAACCAGGTGACTAAACTAGCTTACTTAACTAGTTATCCAACTGGCTAGCCAACTGACTTAACTACCTCTCTAGCCACCTGTAGAGAGCTGACTTTACTAGC
>NW_007261686.1:0-11200 GCF_000164805.1 Carlito syrichta | reverse complement strand
TTCCAGGACACAAGTAATCATCTTGGGTGTTTTGAATGTAAGCCCTGCGTTCTGGGTTACCTCGTACTCCAGAAACTTCTGATAGTATCAGCTATTCCGAATTAGGAACTTGTGTTTAGATGTTGCACCATGTTTAGAAGGTATTTTTGGGAGGCGACCAGGGTCTTGGTTTACAAGTCAACAGGAGCATTCTGGAGTCTTTCTATTGAGAGCCACATGCTTGGACTTCTAGGAAACAGGGAAATATCTGGTCGTTCGACTGAGAATGAAACAGGAATCTTGGACACTATGTCCCCAGAAATTTCTACTCATGTTAGCAATATGGAACAAGGAAAATCAGTTTTCATGTGACCAGCAAACTTCTGGGCAGTTGTTGATTTTTCCCTGGTTTAAGGTAATTCTCATACCTAGAGGACTACAATAATTTGTTAAATGTTAATCAGGAATAAGGAGTCCCAGTCCCGACAGTTTTCAGAACTCATTCCTGTATACATACCACAAATCTGTCATTACCGATACCCAGGAACCTGCTGCTCCTCTTCTTAGTTGTACCAGAGAATCTGGCCATCTGCTCAGCTTTTTTTGCAGGATGTTTTAAGGAAAGATTCCACAACCCAAGGAATTATGTCGCCATTTTTCGAGTAATTTCTGACTTCAGTTTTACCTCCTAATCCAGAAACTACTACTGGAATTTTAGATTGGTATTCGTAACTTGGGATTAGGTGTTCCCAAATTTTAGAACGTTTTCTTAAAGAGGATCCAGCAATCTTGGATTCCAGGGCCCTTCTGACCTTTTGGGCTTAAGATTATTGGTATATAATAGTTTGCACTTCCACATCGCTAGGTAACTCCCAGGTGTCTTACTGAGAACAAAAAGAATCTGTGTTACGGAGGTCGCCAATCCAAGAATTCTACATGGACACCTTATAAGGGCTAATCTGGAATCTGAGATTCTATTTCCACACATTCTTTAAGGCTACAGGCCTCTTGGATATGACAATTATGTCATTATAACTTCTCAGCAACCTTCTGATAGTCTTGATATTTGTAACCGAAAATGTGGACCCTCAAGTCCGTTGGGTTCCTCGGGACAACAAAGGGCAAATTCCAGGACCCATAGAATCTTATCGACATATTTGTATGTAACTATCGCCTTAAGATGTACCTTGTAGTCCTCAAACTTCTGTTTGTCCTTCCACTCCGATAGGGGCCTGGTGTTTTGTGGTTGCCAAATATATATTATGAACTTTTAAGGCTAAGCAGAATTCATGGATTCCACGACCCTGGGTAATTTCTGGGCATCTGCCTATTTTTATACAGAGGTTTTAAATCCAGATCATGAGAAAAAATCAGGGCATCTTCCAGAGAACGAAAAGGAAATCCGGTTCTAGGACTTTTCATTCGCCAGAATCTACAGGACCTCTTTATAAGGTTTAATAAGCAATCTGATTTCAGGGTCCCTACATTTTTTAGAGCTACTAGCTCCGTAGATACCCTTAATCGGTCAATACAGATCCCCAGGAACATTCTATTCTCTTGATAGTTGTAATCGAGGATCTGGCCCAATATCCTTTTGAGTCTTATGAACATCTAGGACCATAATCAGGTACTCCAGGAATCAAATGGCATATTGGTACCAAATCCCTTGATTCAGGTTACATCACACTACAGAAATTTCTTGTGGTCAGGCTGGTGGGAACTGGGACATTGGATTTAGGAGATTCCACATTTTGAGGAGGTCCTCTTAGTGGAACCAGGAATCTTGGATTCCATTTCCCCAATAACCTTATGGGAGTCTTTCTCTTGATACCCAAACAACGGGAATTCTAGGTCACCATGAAATATCTCAGCGCCTTGGTGAGAATGAAGCAGGAATCTGGGTAATGGGAGTCCTCATATACAGGAAACTACGCTGCCTCTTGCTAAGTAAGAATGAGGAATTTTGGTTGAACGAGTCCTCAGCCCAAAAATCCACAGGGCGTCTTACTAAGAGGTAACCATGAAACAGGTTTTTAATTTAGGAATATGTGTAGTGGGAGTCCTCAAATACAGGAATTTGGACTGCCTATTGCTAAGAAAGAATAAGGAATCTGGCTTACACGTGTTCTCAATCCCTAAAAAATCAGGACGTCTTGCTAAGTGCTAAACACGAATCAGGGTTTTGAAGTAAGAATCAGCGGAAATGTGGTCCTTATATACAGGCAAATACATGGCCTTTTGCTATGATCGAATAAGGAATCTGGGTTACATGTGATCTCGATCCCAAAAGAACTACGGGTCCTCTTGCTAAGGGCTAAACAAGAATAAGGGATTCGAAGCAGGAATGTGGGCAATACTCCTCATAACAGGAAACTTCGAGGCCTCTTCCTAAGGAAAAATAAGGAATCTGTTTTACGTGGTTCCTCAATCACAAAATCTATATGGCGTCGTGCTAAGGCTAAACAAGAATCAGGGTTTCAAAACAGTAATCTGGAAAAAGGGAGTTCTCATATACAGGACACTACACAGCCTCCAGTGAAGGAAGAATAAGGAATCTGTGTTACACGAGTCCTCAGTCCGAAAAAATTCTCAGGATGTTTTGCTACTAGACAAACAAGAATCAGGGCTTCGAGCTGCCCTCATGTTTTGGAGCTATTTAGCATGTGGATATTAGGAATCAGTCAATTCAGGTATCCAGCAACATTCTGATCTCTTGGTACTTGTAAACGGGTATCTCGCACTGCAAGTCCATTAGGTTCCTCGGGACAACTAAGGCCAGGTTCCAGCACAAAAGGGATCATCTCGCCATATTTGCATGTAACTCTTAGTCTCATGATGAACTTTGTAATTCTCAAACTTCCATTTGTCCTTTTATTTTGAGAGGGTCCGAGGGTTTTGCAGTTGCCAAATGTTTAGTAAGTATTATTAAAAGTACCCAGGAATCACGGATTCCCCGACAATAGGAAACTTGTCGGGATCTGTCTTTAGCATACAGAGTTTTGGAATACACATCGACAGGGAAAATCAAGGCATCTTCTGAGAACAAAAAGAGAATCCGGGTTCTTGTGTTCTCATTCGCCGAAGTCTACAGGGCCTCTGATGAGGTTTAATCAGGAATCTGGGCTTTTAGTTCCCCATATTGTTAGGGTGTCTTGTACAAGCGAACCAGGAATCTTGGATTCCAATTGCCCAGGAAACTTCTGGGAGACTTTCAATTGATATCCAAACAACTTTAATTCTACATCACCACGAAATATCTCGGTGTCTTGCTGAGAATGAAGCAGGAATCTGGGTAATGGGAGTCCTCATATACAGGAAACTTCATGACTCTTGCGAAGGATGAATAAGGAATCTGGGCTACATGGGTCCTCGATACCAAAAATCTACAGCACGTCTTAGGGCTAAACAAGATCAGGGCTTCGAGCACCTCTCATGTTTTAGAGCTATTTGGTATGTGGATATAACGAATCAATCATTCCTGTCCTCCAGCTACACTCTGGTACTCTTGATAGTTCTGAACGAGAATCTGGCACTAGAAGTCCATTTAGATACTCGGAACCTCTGATTCCAGATACAGGACAGTAGAAATTCTTTCGGATTTTTTGTATGTAAGCCCTGACCTCTATGTTACCTTGTACTCCAGAAACCTCAGTGTCTCCGCTGTTCGTTATTAGGACTTTGGGTTTACGTGTTCAATTTTTTAGGTGGTATTATTGGAAGAGAACCAGGAATCTTAGTTTCTATGTCCCCAGGCATGTTCTTGTCATCTTTCTATGGGTATACAAGAGTCTGGACTTCCAGGTCAACAGGAAACATCTCGTCATTTTGCTTAGAACGAAATAAGAATCTGGGTCACTGTTTCCCTTGAAAGTTTCTACAGGCTTTACCTAAGAGGAACCAAGAAATTCGGGTTCCATGTAACTTACAAACGTGTGGGAATTTGCTAAATTATCCGTGGCTTAAGGCAGTGCTCATACCTAGGAATCGACAGGGACTTTAGCAAATGCTAATCTGGAATCTGGGAGTCCTGGTTCTCATATTATTCAGAGCAACGTCATATATGCATACCACAAATTGGTCATTTCCGTTCCCAAGGAACGTGTTGCACCTCCTGATATTTGTAGCTGAGAATCTGGCCTACTGCTCTGTTTGTTTCACAGGGTCCTGTAAGGCCACATTCCACAATCCACGCAATCATCTGCCATTTTTTAATGTGATCACTGGTCTCAAATTTACCTCGTAGTCCAGAAACTACTGCTGGACATTCGTTTTCAAATTAAGAATGTGGGATTAGGGCTTCCAACATATTTAGGATGTATACTTAAGGGGGAACCAGCAATCTTCGATTCCAGGTCCCTGGGAAACTTCTTGGTGTATGTGTATTGGTATGTAGGAGTATGTACTTCTACATCACCAGAAAATGTCCGGGCTTCTTCCTGATAATAAAAAATGGAATGCGGGTTATGGGAAGCCTCAATCCATTTCTACAGGGCTCCATTATAAGGGTTTACCTGTAATCTGGGCTTCATGTTCTCCAAATTCTTCAGAGCATGTTTCCACTTGAAAAGGACAAGTGTCATTATAGATTCCCAGCAACCTTCTGGTCTTCTTGATTGTTGTAACCAATAACCAGTTCATGCAATCCATTTGGGTTTCTCAGCACAACTAATGGCAGATAACAGGACTAAGGCATCATCTCGCAATATTTGTGTGTAACTTTTCTGTTAAGATGTACCCTGTAATCCTAATACTTCCGTTTGTGAATCTATTTGATATGGCCTTGGGTTTTGGGGTTGCTAAGAATGTAGTACATATTTTTAAAAGTAACCAGGAATCACGGTTTCCAAGTCCCTGGGAAACAGCTGGGCATCTGTCTATTTGCATACAGAATTTTGGAATCCAGATCGCCAGGAGAAATCAGGCTGTTCCTGAGAACTGGAAGAGATTGTCCGTCCAGGGGTCTTCAACCGTCAAAATCTATATGGTCTCTTGATAAGGTTTAATGAGGAATCTGGGCTTGTAGATCCTTCCATTTTTCATAACTATTTGCTACGTGGATACCTAAAATTTCTTATTAGAGATCCAAGCGATTCTGGTCCTTTCAATAGTTGTAATTGAGTATCTGAACCTACAATTTCGTTTCTTATCCACATCTTCAGCCATAATCCACTTTCCCAGCTATATACTGGCATTTTGTGACAAAATCCCTCGCTTCAGGTTACCTGAAAATACCGAAATTTCCTGTGAACAGGCTGGTGGAAATTGCGACAGTTGGTTTAGAATATTCCACAATTTTACTATGTCTTGTTAAGGGGAACCTGGAAGCTTGGATTGCAATTCCCAGGTACTATGTGGGAGTTTTCTATTGATATCCAAACAACTGGAATTCTATGTTCATCAGGAAACATCTCGGGTATTGCTGATAATTAAGCAGGAATTTGAAAAATGGGAATCCTCATATACGGATAATTACATGGCCTCTTACTACAGAAGAATAAGGAATCTGGGTTACACGAGTCTTCAAATCCAAAAATCCTACAGGGAGTCTTACTAAGGGAGAAAAAGTATCAGGGATTTGAAGCACCATTGTGGGGAATGAGAGTCCTCATATACAGGAAAATTCACAACCTCTTGCTAAGGACGAACAAGGAATCTGAGTGACACATGTCCTCTATCCTGAAAATCTACAGGGCGTCTTTCTAAGGGCTAAACAAGTATCAGGGTTTCGAAGCAGGACTCTCGGTAATAGGAGTCTTAACATAGAGGAAACTACAGAGCCTCTACCTAGGAAAGGATAAGAAATCTGGTTATCCTGAGACCACAATGCCAAAAATCTACTGGGCGTCTTGCTAAGGGCTAAACAAGAATCAGGATTTCGAAGCAAGATTCTGGGGAATGGGAGTCCTCATATACAGGAAAGTACACAGGCTCTTGCTAAGGAAGAATAACGAATCTGGGTTACACAAGTCCTCAATTCAAAAAATGTTCCGGGAATCTTGACAAGGCCTACAACACTCGGACTTCGATGTCCCCATATTTTTCAGAGCTGTGTCCTATGTGCATATTAGGAATCACTCATTCCAGTAGTCCCGCAACATTCTGGTATTCTCAATAGTTTAAACGAAAATATGGCACTACAAGTCATTTATATTCTGCATACTCTAACTCCAAATTCCAGGACACAAGAAATCATCTCGGGTGCTTTGAATGTAAGCCCTGAGTTCAGGGTTACCTCGTACTCCAGAAACTTCTGGTAGCTCAGCTATTCAGAATTAGGAACTTGGGTTTAGATGTTGCACCATGTTTAGAAGGTGTTTTTGGGATGGCACAAGGGTCTTGGTTTACAAGTTCATAGGAGTATTCTGGAGTCGTTCTATTGGGAGCCACGTGTTTGGACTTCTAGGAAACGGGGAAGTATCTAATCGTTCTTCTGAGAACGAAACAGAAATCTCCGACACTATGTCCCCAGAAAGTTTCTACTCATATTACCAATGTGGAACAAGGAAAATCAGTTTGCATGTGACAAGCAAACTTCTTGGCAGTTGTTGATTTTTCCCTGAATTAAGGTAGTTCTCATACCTAGAGGCCTACAGGAATTTGTTAAATGCTAATCAGGAATTAGGAGTCCCAGTACCCACACTTCTCAGAACTAATTCCTGTATACATACCACAAATCTGTCATTACCGATTCCCAGGTAGCTGCTGCTCCTCTTCTTAGTTGTACCAGAGAATCTGGCCATCTGCTCAGCTTTTTTTGCAGGAGGCTGTAAGGCCAGATTCCACAACCCAAGGAATCATGATGCCATTTTTCCTGTAATTTCTGACTTCAGGTTTACCTCCTAATCCAGAAACTACTACTGGAATTTTAGATTGATATTTATAACTTGGGATTAGGTGTTCCCCAATATTTAGGACGTATTCTTATAGGGGATCCAGCACTCTTGTATTCCAGGGAACTTCTGACCTTTTGGACTTATGATTATTGGTATATAATAGTTTGCACTTCCACGTTGCCAGGTAACGTCCGGGATTCTTACTGAGAACATGAAGAATATGGGTTACGGGGGTCACGAATCCAAGAATACTACATGGACACCTTATAAGGGCTAATCTGGAATCTGGGATTTGATTTCCACACATTCTTTAGGGCTACAGTCCTCTTGGAATGATAATTTTTCATTATAAATTCTCAGCATCCTTCGGAACGTCTTGTTTGTTGTAAGTGAGAATGTGGAGACTAAAGTTTGTTGGGTACCTCGGGACAATAAAGGGCATATTCCAGTCCCCAAAAGATCTTATCGTCATATTTGTATGTAACTATCGCCTTAAGAAGTACCTTGTAATCCTAAAACTTCCGCTTGTCCTTCTACTCCGATAGGGGCCTTGTGTTTTGTGGTTGCCAAATACATATTACGTACTTTGAAGGGTAAGCAGGATTCATGGATTCCACGACCCTAGGTTATTTCTGGGCTTCTGCCTATTTTTATACAGAGTATTTAAATCCAGATCACGACAAATAATCAGGGCATCTTCCAGAGAACGAAAAGGAAATCCAGTTCTAGGAGTTCTCATTCTCTAGAATGTACATGGCCTCTTGATAAGGTTTAATCAGCAATCTGGCTTCAGGTTCCCTACATTTTTCAGAGCTTCTAGCTCCGTAGATACCCTTAATCATTCATTAGAAATCCCCAGGAACATTATATTCAATTGATAGTTGTAATCGAGGATCTGGCCCAAAATTCTTTTGAGTCTTATGAATATCTAGGACCATAGTCAGGTACTCCAGGAATCTAATGGCATATTGCTACCAAATCCCTTGATTCAGGTTACATCAAACTACAGAAATTTCTTGTGGTCAGGCTGGTGGGAATTGGGACATTGGGTTTAGGAGATTCCACATTTTGAGGAAGTCCTGCTAAGTGGAACCAGGAATCTTGGATTCCAGTTCCCCAATAACCTTATGGGAGTCTTTCTCTTGATATCCAAACAACTGGAATTCTAGGTCACCATGAAATATCTCAGCGCCTTGCTGAGAATGAAGCAGGAATACGGGAAATGGGAGTACTCATATACAGGAAACTATACTGCTTCTTGCTAAGTAAGAATAAGGAATATTGGTTGCACGAGTATTCAGTCCAAAAATCCACAGGGCATCTTACTAAGAGGTAACCATGAATCAGGTTTATAATATAGGAATCTGGGTAGTGGGAGTCCTCAAATACAGGAATCTGGACTGCCTATTGCAAAGAAAGAATAAGGAATCTGGGTTACACGTGTCTCAATCACTAAAAAACTTCAGGGCGTCTTGCTAAGGGCTAAACACGAATCAGAGTTTTTGAAGCAAGAATCTGCGGAAATGGGGTCCTCATATACAGGCAAATAAATGGCCTTTTGCTAAGAAAAAATAAGGATTCCGGGTTACACGTGATCTCTATCCAAAAAGAACTACAGGGCCACTTGCTAAGGGCTAAACAAGAATAAGGGATTCGAAGCAGGAATGTGGGTAATACTACTCATAACCGGAATCTTAGAGGCCTCTTCCTAAGGAACAATAAGGAATCTGTTTTACACGGTTCCTCGTTCACAAAATCTACATGGCATCTTGCTAAGGGTTAAACAAGAATCAGGGTTTGAAAACAGGAATCTGGGAAAAGGAAGTCCTCATATACAGGACACTACACAGCCTCCAGCGGAGGAAGTATAAGGAATCTGTGTTACACGAGTCCTCAATCCGAAATAATTCTCAGGAAGTCTTGCTACTGGACAAACAAGAATCAGGGCTATGAGCTCCCCTCATGTTTTGGAGGTATTTAGCGTGTGGACATTAGGAATGAGTCATTTCAGGACTCCAGCAACATTCTGGTCCTCTTGGTAGTTGTAAACGGGTATCTCGCACTGCAAGTCCATTAGGTTGCTCGGGACAACTAAGGCCAGAATTCCAGCACAAAAGGAATCATCTCGCCATATTTGCATGTAACTCTTGGTCTCAAGATGAACTTTGTAATTCTCAAACTTCCATTTGTCCTTTTATTTTGAGAGGGGCCGAGGGTTTTGCAGTTGCCAAATGTTTAGTAAGTATTTTTAAATGTAACCTGGAATAACGGATTCCCCGACACTAGGAAACTTGTGGGCATCTGTCTTTAGTATACAGAGTTTTGGAATACACATCGACAGGGAAAATCAAGGCATCTTGCTGAGAATGAAAAGAGAATCCGTGTTCTTGAGTTCTCATTCGCCAATGACTACACGGCCTCTGATGAGGTTTAATCAGGAATCTGGGCTTTTAGGTCCCTATATTGTTAGGGTGTCTTGTACAAGCGAACCAGGAATCTTGGATTCCAATTGCCCAGGAAACTTCTGGGAGACTTTCAATTGATATCCAAACAACTTTAATTCTACATCACCACGAAATATCTCGGTGTCTTGCTGAGAATGAAGCAGGAATCTGGGAAATGGCAGTCCTCATATACAGGAAAATTCATGACTCTTGCGTAGGATGAATAAAGAATCTGGGCTACATGGGTCCTCAATACTGAAAATCTACAGCACGTCTTGCTAAGGGCTAAACAAGATCAGGCCTTCGAGCACCCTTCATGTTTTAGAGCTATTTGTTATGTGCATATTACGAATCAAACATTCCTGGACTCCAGCAACACTCTGGTACTCTTGATAGTTGTGAACGAGAATCTGGCACTAGAAGTCCATTTAGATACTCGGAACCTCTTCTTCCAGATACAGGACACTGGAAATTCTCTCGGACTTTTTGTATATAAGCCATGACTTCAGTGTTACCTCGTACTCCAGAAACTTCAGTGGCTCTGCTGTTCGTTATTAGGACTTTAGGTTTAGGAGTTCAATTTTTTAGGAGGTATTATTGGCAGAGAACCAGGAATCTTAGATTCCACGTCCCCAGGCATATTCTTGTCATCTTTCTATGGGTATATAAGAGTCTGGACTTCCAGGCCAACAGGAAACATCTCGTCGTTTTGCTTAGAACGAAATAGGAATCTGGGTCACTGTGTCCCTTGAAAGTTTCTGCAGGCTTTACCTAAGTGGAACCAGGAAAACTCGGTTTCCATGTCACTTGCAAACATCTGAGCATTTCCCAAATTATCCGTGGCTTAAGGCAGCGCTCATACCTAGGAATCGACAGGGACTTTAGCAAATGCTAATCTGGAATTTGGGAAATCTGGTTCTCATATTATTCAGAGCAACGTCCTATATGCATACCACAAATCAGGCATTGCCGTTCCCCAGGAACGTGTTGCACCTCTTGATAGTTGTAACTGAGAATCTGGCCTACTGCTCCGTTTGTTTCACAGCATCCTGTAAGGCAAGATTCCACAATCCACGCAATCATCTGCCATTTGTTAATGTGATCATTGGTCTCAGGTTTACCTCGAAGTCCAGAAACTACTGCTGGACATTCGTTTTCACATTGAGAATGTGGGATTAGGGGTTCCCATATATTTAGGATGTATATTTAAGGGGGAACCAGCCATCTTTTATTCCAGTTCCTTAGGACACTTCTTGGCGTATGTGTATTGGTATGTAAGAGTATGTACTTCTATGCCACCAGAAAACGTCTGGCCGTCTTCCTGATAATAAAAAAAGGAATCTGGGTTATGGGAAGCCTCAATCCATTTCTACAGGGCTCCGTTATAAGATCTTATCTGGAATCTGGGCTTCTAGTTCTCCAAATTCTTCAGAGCATGTTGCCACTTGGAAAGGACAAGTGTCATTATAGATTCCCAGTTATCTTCTGGTCCTCTTGATTGTTGTAACCCAGAACCAGTCCGTGAAATTCAGGTGGGTTTCTTGGCACACTAAAGGCAGATTACAGGACTAAGGCATTATCTCGCAATATTTGTGTGTAACTCTTGTCTTAAGGTGTACCGTGTAATCCAAAAACTTCCGTTTGTGAATCTATTTGATATGGCCTGGGCGGTTGTGGTTCCTACGCATCTAGTACATATTTTTAAAGGTAACCAGGAATCAGGGATTCCACGTCCCTGGGAAACAGCTGGGCATCTGTCTATTTGCATACAGAATTTTGGAATCCTCATCGCCAAGGAAAATCAGGCTCTTGCTGAGAACGAGAAGAGAATGTGGATCAGGGGTCCCCAATCGTCAAAATCTGTATGGCCTCTTGATATGGTTTAATGAGGAATCTGGGCTTGTAGGTCCTTCCATTTTTCAGAGCTACTTGCTCCATGGATAC
>NW_007261685.1:0-8577 GCF_000164805.1 Carlito syrichta | reverse complement strand
AACATTTTTTAAAGCATAGCAAGAACTAAAACAAAGCATTCTAACCTGGTTTTACCCTTTTGCCCTATTCACGTGGCAGATGGTTCTATCCATTCAAACATTTGTAGTAAAACCTATTGAGTTTAACACCAGACTCTTTTTTGGATAAATTTAGTTATTGGCCTATGTATATATTTGGAAGTAAGTAAAACACTTTCACAAAGAAAGGATACTGCCAAGCTTTCTTTGAAGAAATCTGAAAGAAATCCTACAACATTCCTAGTGATGTTAAAGGGTAAACGCAAAGGTGAATGGTGAAAATCTCTTAGCACAATACAAGATGGTATTTGGTGTGATCATTTGTGTCAGTTCAGGGAACAAGGCATAGTGTAGTCCTACAAGGTCAAAAAAGTTTTCTGTAGTTCTCTTGTCATAAATGTGTTTGCTGGGCAATAGATAATATTAATATTAATAAGAAACAGCTGCGTGTTGCCTATTTCTGAGCCTAATTGGGGGCTGTTTCCTTATCATCACAGGATTCTGATTCTAGGCCAAAGGTAATAAAATATGAAGAAATGAAGTTATGCTCACGGTTACTTGAGAGTTAAACACTCATGTCCTTTCACAGCAGCCAAGTCTCCTGTAATAATTTATAATCAATATTTTTATTATGGTTTTGTGGCATACAGTTAAGGGTTAGGTGTACAATTGCATTTCACTCAGGCACCCTGTTGATAATAGGTGTTTCCCCATCCCCAAAGCCCTTAGATTATAAGACTACACATTGCAATATTTCAGTTACTACAACATGAAAATTCCCCCAAAATTAGTTGTTAGACCAATTTATATAGTCATAAAGAGAAAGTCTTCCTCCCTATGTATACTATGAGGGAATATTTTAGCAACTAGAGAAACATGATTTGTATCCAAGATCGATAGTGTTGTGATTATTTAATTGAATTCACAAAAGGAAGCACTTTTATTAAGAAGACAGTTGAAATGTTTTCTTTTCCTCTTCCTATTCCAGAGTTGTGCTGTTCAGTGCTCATCAGTGAATTCACTGGAGAATGAAAAAGTCGCCTACAAGCACACATTAATGCCAACCCGTTTAATGTTTCCACATATCTTTGTAGCTTCATTCTTGGTAAGACCTTGACAAAACAGATATCAGGATTTCTTTAAAGCATAGCGATAAAATAAAATAACGAGGTTATTGACAGGTGGCAGTGGATACGCTCATTCAAACAGTTTGCAGTATAACCTACGGAGTCTAACACAACACTAGGTATTTTCTATGTAATATTGATTTATTCGTGTATTTATTTATGGGGACATAACTAAAACAATTTTGCATAGAGAGTAGATTGTCATATTGCCTTTGTAGGAAGCTGGGATAAAACCTTTGATATTCCCTGTGGCATGAAAAATAAGACATAAACATGCATGTTGGAAGACTTTTCAAAAGAAATGGAGGGTAGTGATCATTTGTGTCAATTCTGGGAACATGATGAGACTCCAGTAAAGTCAAAATCTGACATGATATTCTTCTGCCATATGAGCGCTTCATTGGGCAATAGATATCATTAGGTTTCAGAAGAAACGTTGGCATTCCACCTACTTCTGGGCTTAACTAGAGTGTCTTTCCTAATTGTATCAGAAGGCTGAATCTGGATCAAAGTTATAAAAGCCAGAATAAACAAAGGTAGGCTCCTGGCTCCTGAAAGAATTAAAAAGTGTGCCCTTTAGCTCCAGCTTAAGGATCTAGATTACTTCAATTCATGTGATAATTTATGTGAGCCAATCATATTTAAGACTTTACATTGATATAATCATGTGGTGTTTGTTTTGACATCTGTTGATGTATTTAATTACATTTATGGTTTTACGAATGTTGAACCAGACTTGCATCCCAGGAATGAAGCCTACTTGGTCATGGTGGATGATTTTTGAGATGTATTGCTGAATCCGGTTTGCTAGGATCTTGTTGAGAATTTTAGCATATATGTCCATCAAAGATATTGACCTGTAGTTCTCTTTCTTTATTGGATCTTTACCTGGCTTGGGTATCAATGTGATGTTGGCTTTGTAAAATGATTTGCAGAGTGTTCCATCTTTTTCAATGGCCTGGAATACCTTCAGTAGGATTGGTATTAGCTCCTCCTTAAATGTCTTGTAGAATTCTGCTGGAAAGCCATCTGGTCCAGGGTTTTTTTATAGGAAGTTTTCTTATTATGTAGTTGATTTCCTTGATTGTTATTGGTCTATTTAGGGTCTCAATTTCTTCTTGTTCCAACTTAGATAGGTTGTGTGATGTCAGAAAGTCCTCCATTTCCTTAAGGTTTTCAAGTTTGTTTCCATACAAGTGTACATAGTAGTCTCTAATGATCTTTTGTATTTCTTCAGGTCAGATGTGACTTCATCTTTTGTGTTTCTGATTGTGCTTATTTGGTTTTTTTCTCGTTTTTTCTTGGTCAGTCAAGCTAGGGGACCATTTATCTTGTTTATTCTTTTGAAGAACCAACTTTTTGTTTCATTGATTTTTTTGTATTATCTTTTTGTCTTCTATGTCCTGGATTTATGCTTTTATTTTGGTGATCTGGATTCTTCTGCTGAAAATAGGGTTTTTGTCGTCTTGATTTTCCAGCTTCTTAAGGTGGCTTGTTAGGATGTTAATTTGTGTTCCTTCCATTTTCCTCATGTGTGTTTGTAGGGATATAAATTCCCCTCTTATTATAGCTTTTAAGGCGTCCAGAGAGTTTGGTAAGAGGTTTCTTCATTTTCATTTGTTTCCAGGTATCTTTTTATCTCTGTTTTGATTTCATCATTGACCCAGGAGTTGTTTAGCATCATGCTGTTTAGTGTCCATGTCTTTGTGGGTTTGGGGAGGACCTTGTCGGTGTCAATGTTTGTTTTTGTTCCACTGTGGTCCGAGAAGGTGCATGGTAGAATTTCAGTCCTTTAAAATTTGCTTTTAAATTTGATTTGTGTCCAATTATGTGGTTGATCTTAGAATATGTTCCATGCGGTGATGAGTAGAATGTGTATTCTGTGGTCTTTGGATGGAGTGTTCTGTAGGTATCAATTAAGTCCATTTGGTCCAGAGTCTCATTGAGGTTCCAGATCTCCTTGCTTTTTTTTGTCCTGATGATCTGTCCAGGGTTGTGAGTGGGCTATTAAAGTCCCCAGTTATGATGGTTTTAGAGACAATGTCTTTCTTTAGTTTTCCTAGAAGTTGCTTTATGAATGCTGGTGCACCTCTGTTGGGTGCATATATGTTTAGGATAGATATTTCTTGTTGATGGAGTGAACCTTTTATCATTATGTAGTGGCCCTCTGTATCTTATTTAATTTTTGATATCTTAAATGGTATTTTGTCTGAAATTAGGAGCATTACTCCTCCTTTCTTTTGTGTTGCATTCACCTGAAAATTTGTTTCCCATCCTCTTACTTTGAGTCTGTTTATGTCCTTTCTAGTCAGATGGGTCGCTTGAAGGCAGTATATCGTTGCCTGGTGATATTTTATCCATTTTGTCATTCTATGTCTTTTCAGTGGTGCGTTTAGTCCATTCACATTCAGGCTAATTATTGAAATGTGAGAGTTCATCCCTATAATGGAGTTCTTATGAGTTGTTGTTCTTCCACTTGGCTTTTTCTTTTTCTTTTTTTGTCTATCTTTTGGTCTTGGGATTGGTGCATGTATATTTTATTATGTTCCCTGTACTCTTGTGAAGAATATTGCTCTTTTTTCCTTTTCTTCTGAGTTTAGTACTTTCTTAAATGTTTTCTGCAGAGATGGTTTGGTGGCAGCATAAGTTTTAGGGATTGGCTATCTGGAAAAGATTTTAATTCTCCCTCACTGATGAAGCTTAACTTGGTCGGGTAGGTTATTCTTGATTGAAATTGTTTATCCTTTAGGACTTTGAAGATAAGGCTCCAAGTTCTCCTAGCCTGCAGGTTTTCTGTAGATAAATCTGCTGCTATTCAGATTGGTCTTCCATGGTAGGTGATCTGGCCTTTTTCTCTTGCTGCATTTAGGATTATATCATTAGATGCAAAAAAAAGCTTTTGAAAAAATCCAGCACCCCTTCTTGATAAAAACCCTTGAAAATCTAGGCATACGGGGAACATACCTCAAAATAGTAAAAGTAATCTACGAGAAACCCACAGCCAGCATACTCCTAAATGGACAAAAATTAGAACCATTTCCCATAAAAACTGGAACAAGACAAGGATGCCCACTCACACCCTTCCTGTTCAATATAGTATTGGAAGTCCTGGCTTGAGCAATCAGAGAAAAGAAGGCAATCAGGGGCATCCAAATAGGAAAAGAGGAAGTCAAGTTATCTCTCTTTGCAGATGATATGATTGTGTACCTTGAAAACCCAAGAGAATCTGTCAAAAACCCCCTTACATTCATAAAGACCTTTGGCAAAGTCTCAGGATACAAAATAAATGTACAAAAGACAATCGCATTTCTCTACACCACTAATGAACAAACAGAAACCCAAATAAAAAACACAATCCATTCACAATAGTCACAAAAAAATGCAATACCTTGGCATCTTCCTAACCAGAGACTTGAAAGACCTTTACAAGGAAAACTACAAAACACTGCTCAAAGAAATCAAAGATGACACAAACAAGTCGAAAAATATCCCATGCTCATGGATCAGAAGAATCAACATTGTGAAGATGTCCATCTTACCTAAGGCAATCTACAAATTTGATGCAATACCCATCAAATTACCAGCAACGTTCTTCTCAGACCTAGAAAAAACAACTCAGGAATTCATATGGAAACACAAACGTCCAAGAATAACCAGAACAATCCTCATTAAAAAAAAAAAAAGCAGATAGTATCACATTACCAGACTTCAAACTTTACTATAAAGCTACAATCATCAAAACAACTTGGTATTGGTATAGGAACAGGCATATAGATCAATGGAATAGAATTGAGATTCCAGAAGCAAAACCTCAATTTCTCAACCAACTCATCTTCAAAAAATCCTCCACCACCTACCGCTGGGGAGAGGAGAACCTATTCAGTAAATGGTGCTGGGGAAACTGGCTGACCACATGCAGAAGATTGAAACAGGACCCCTATCTATCCCCATGCACAAAGGTTAACTCCAAATGGATCAGAGACCTAAATGTAAAACCTCAAGCCATAAGAATCTTAGAAAATGAAGGAAATACCCTCATGGAATTCGGAAATGGCATCCAATTCCTGAAAAAATCCCGAAACCCACAGCTCATAAGAGAAAAGGTAGACAAGTGGGACCTTATTAAACTGCAAGCTTCTGCAAAGCCAAAGAAACCATCAAGAGAGCAGGGAGACAGCCTACAGACTGGGAAAAATTGCCAACATCAGGTCAGACAAAGTCTTAACATCCTGGATCTACAAGGAACTCAAACGTGCTGAAAAGAAAAAAACAAACAACCCCATTTTAAAATGGGCAAAAGATATGAACAGACACTTCACAAAAGAAGACATCCGAGCAGCCAACCAACACATGAAGAATTGTTCAACCTCACTAATCATCAGGGAGATGCAAATCAAAACGACACTGAGATACCATCTAACCCCAGTCAGAATGGCAATTATCAACAAGTCAAAAAATAACAGCTGCTGGAGAGGGTGTGGTGAAAAGGGAACACTTCTACACTGTTGGTGGAAGTGTAAACTAGTGCAACCTCTGTGGAAAGCAGTGTGGCAATTCCTAAAAGCTCTAAATACCAACCTCCCATATAACCCCGCAATCCCCCTACTAGAATATATCCTGAAGAACACAAATCACTCTATAGAAAAGATACCTGCACACACATGTTTATCGCAGCATTGTTCACAATAGCAAGAACCTGGAAACAACCATGCTGCCCGTCAAAAGATGACTGGATTAAAAAAATGTGATACATATACACGATGGAATACTACGCAGCCATAAAAGAGAACAAAATCATGAATTTCACAGCAACCTGGTTGGAACTAGAGTCTATAATGCTGAGTGACCTCTCACAGAAAGAAAGATCTGAGTATCACATGTTCTCACTCATATAATGGACCTTAAACATCCAATGCAATACTATAAGAAAATGACTGACAGTACTGGGAAACTATGGGGGGGAGGGTGATGGGATTAACAGTAACAAATATCTGTCTGGGAAGGGGGAAACACCCCATATCAACAGGGTGCCTGAATGAAACGCAATTGTATACCTAACCCTTAACTGTACCCCACAACTTCATTATAAAAAATAAATAAATATTTTTAAAAAAGACTTCACGTTGCATTTTTTTAGGAATCAAAATCTGTGAAAACTCTTAGTTTCTATTTCAACTTTGTATAAGTATAAAGATAAGTTCTTCATCTATGGAAGCTGTGAGGAGAGCTACAGTCCTACAGGGAAACATAATTTTTATCTTATAGGCTAAATTATTACATGGGTTCACAGTAGAAAGAACCCTTAGCAACAAGCATACCCAAATGTAGCTTTCCTTTTACTGTTCCATAGATGTGTTGCTCAGTGTTAATTAATGCACTTATCTGAGAGAGAAAAAACTCACCTACAAATCTATGGTAATGCTAATCTGCTAAAGGTTTCCACATTACCTGTGGAGTTTGACTCTAAGTACGAGTTTGGCAAGGCAGATATCAGAATTTCTTTAAAGCATAATGTGAAAAAATATCAAACAAAACCACAAGTATTTTCCTGTATTTGATGCTGACACATGACAGATAGAGTCACCCACTTCAAGAGTTTGCAGTATAACCTACTGAATCTATCAACACACTCTTTCCATTCATTCATTTATTTAGCTATCAATGTATTTAAAAGTCAGTAAATCACCTTCACAACAAAAAGGAGATTGCCAAATTTTCTTTCAAGGAATCTGAAAGTAAACCTTAGATGTTCCCAGTGACTTCAAATAAGATCACAGATATTCATGTTGGAATAATCTTGAAGAAATAAACAAAAGAATTGGGTGCAATCATCTGAGTCTTTCAGGGAGCAAAGGATGATGGGAGAGTATAAAAGTCAAACACCTGCTCTGGAGCTTCCTTGCCTGAACAGTGCTTCACTGGGCAATAGAGATCATTAGGCATAAGATGAAACACCTGCATGCTACCTTTCTCTGGTCTTAATAGATGGTTGTTATCTTAGTCACCTCAGGAGGTCAAATCTAGGTCAAAGGTAAAAAAAGTCCAAAGAAACTAAGACAGACTCATTGCTCCATGAAGAGCTATAAACTTATGACTGTAAACTGCAACCTAAGGCTCTAGATTATTTTGCTTGTGGAATTGATTTAGCCAAACCCATAGTATTTATGATTACGTATTTCATTGTTTCAGGGATTTCAGTACTTGAAACCCCAAACAAGATTGCTAAATCAATTCCTGTAGAACTACAATGAGAATGCCCTTCACCTTACAAAAGCTATGAAGAGAAATCATAGTCCCTGAAGGAAATATAATTTGTATCTTTGTGACTGGAGTGTTATGACTATTTCACAGGGTCCATGACAGGAAGAACTTTTAACAAGTATTTCCATAGTTTTTCTCTTCCATTCCCAGAGACATGTTGCCTTGTGATAATCAGTGCATTCACTGCAGTGTGCCAAACCTATCTACAAACCTACATTGATTATAACCTGTGAAAAACATCCACATTATCGGAGTAGCATCGCACTAGGTTAGAATTGGCAAAGGAGATATCAGGATTTCGTGAAAATATCGCCAGAAAATAAAATAAAATAACCAGGTTTTGCCTACATTTTCTGCTGACAGATGGCAATTGGATCCAACCATTCAAACAGTTTTCAGTATAGTCTACTGAGTATAACACCACACTCTTTGTTCATTTATTAATGTATTCATTTATTTATTATTTATATATTTGCAAGTAAGTGAAACACTTTCACAAAGAAAGCAGATTGCCCAACTGCATTTGATGTAAGTCTAGCGAAAACCTAAAATATTCCCAGAAGCATTAAACAGAAAACAAAGAAGTGCATGTTAGAAGACTCTTTGCAAAATATATTATGAAGCATCATGTGATCGCTTGTGTTAATTTAAGGAACAAAGAATGTTGGGACTCCAACAATGTAAAAATCTACTCTGGAGTTCTCTTGCCATAAAAGTGCTTCAGTGGGCAACAAAAATCATTAGATTTGAGAAATATCACTTCTAGGTCTTATTAGAAGTTGATTCCTCAGAAATCTGAATATAGGTTTAAGGTAAAAAAAATAAGCAGAAATAAAGTTAAGCTCAAGGATCCATAAAAAATTAACAAACATGTTTTTTACTCTAACTGAAGCTTAATGCTCTAGATTATTTCATTCCTGGAATTAATTTAGGCAAGCTTATAGTATTTAAGACTACACACTGTGAAGTGTCAGGGACTGAAATATGTGAAAACTAAAGCAAAGTTACTAGGTCTGTTTTATAAAGATAGAAAGATAACATAATTCTCTCTATTGCAGTTATGAAAATAGAACACAGTCCCCTATAGTCACATGGTTTGATTACTAGGTGATAGATTTTTATGATTATTTCATGGGATTCATAAAGGAAAACACTTTGACAACAAGGAGGT
>NW_007261684.1:0-9794 GCF_000164805.1 Carlito syrichta | reverse complement strand
CAGCCGGGGACTGAAGCAAGCTGAAAGTTACTGCACGTACAAAAACCAAGAACGTTCTGCTTGACCAAAAGCAACATAATACAACTATTATCACAGTTATAACATCTAATCATAACCCCAAGTGAAACTACATACTGGAACAAAAGCTAATCAATCAGTTTACCAGGAAACAACAGCTAAAAATCTTAAGAAGAAAAACAGTTTAGAAAGAAAAAGAGATATAAAATAATTCTGCTGTGCATTTTTCATAGGATATAATAAGATTTTATTTTAGACTGTCACTTCCTAATATTGAAAATTCTGTTGTCTTATAATACACTGGTTACTATTCATATGTACACACTTGATGTTATATCCTTGTCTCAGAGGCGACCTTCTGAATAGGCCTTCATAGGCCTCAGCTGTGTGGTTACATATGTTGGCTCCCAACACATGAACATATACAAAAAATTAAAAATGCATTACTCATTCACTTAGTATTACACTCTATTTTAGGTTCTACGTTTCTTTAGCAGATACAGAAAAAAAACTGCACAAGACCCAGAAGAGAGTATCATGGCCATCTAAAAGTCAATTATCCTTCACTTGTGGACAAGCTTTGTGATGTATTTTAACTTCAAGAGTAGTTGAGGTGACTTTGTGCCCATCATTAGGAAAAGCATCACAGTTGAGAAACTATTTCCGCCTGGGTGATTTTATAGAAAGAAGGGAAGAACAACGAGACATGGGCTTAAGCAAACTGAGAGAGAGATAGGCCTGTGGTATCATATCAGAAAGGGCACAAAACTACTAAAAAGGACTGAGAAAGCTGTTTCCATTGGCGGTGACTTTCGGAGGAGACCCGTAGAACTTGTGCATCAGCATGGCCTAGCCAACCAGAGGGAAGAAAGTCTACTCCCACCTTCTAGTCTGGTTTTGCAACTACAGACCGTTAATTAGCATGCTGGTGGCTGCCTCCCTCAATTCTGTCAGAGTCTGAGCTTCAGGCCTTTGGTCCTTAGCTGTGACATCTTGAACCTAACTTATTGCAGTCGGTGACTCTTGAGTGTTGTGACATGTTGATTAGGTTTTTCTCAACAGTAAGTGAAGAATTATAGTTGCTATCATGCCACAGTCCTAATTAATGATTTAATGTCATTTGTTTTTAATCCATCAGGTGTTGGAGTTTCTTTTCCACTATATCTCTTCTGCACAAACAGAAGCATGTCAGTATCTGTCAGCCCTTTTGTAAGTCAGAAGCCAGAAATGAACATTATAGAAATCATTAGAAATAGTACTACCGGCTGGCAAAGAGTAATTCTGAGACCTCAGACAGAAACTTCTGACATCTGAAACTACTGCTTATGCCCTGACCAACCAGCTGTAGAAGTACAGTAAGTTCCCAAGTGATGAATCACAGACCACCTTCTCTCTGACAAAACTAAACTTTCTCTATGTGTGATTCTTCTCTTCCCCTTAGGAAAAAAATGCCATCCTGAGTATATTCCTGGATCAGTAAAAGTGGGTATTTTAACCAGGTTTTGGGGAGAAAGGGAAAACCAAGGCACAAGGTATTTGACGACTTTTCCAAGTTTGCAGTGAGGTGAAGTGTGAGATTAGAGTTAAAATCCCAGTGACTGATTCCTAGTATAAACACCGACTGTCTGTTTTTCTCAGCAACAGGCTTATATCAATCTTATGAGGATCCTCTCTGTACCATGCAAGATTCTGCCATCAAATAACATTTAGACTGTGGGTCTAAATGTATGGGACTGATGAGTGTCCATTCAACTCATGTTCTGTGAGGCCTAATTGGCAAAGTGCTGTGCTGATTATAATAGGGAAAGTGTGGTGATCGTAATCAGTACATACTTTAAGGAATCTGATCCTAACAGAAGCTGGGATATCCATAAGTGACAGCATCAAAGACAGGGACTACTTCAGTGCGAAGGAAGTCCTGCTTCCTGAGCACAAGCTCTTATTCTAAAGAGGAAGAAAGGTAACACCCAAGATTGGTTGAGGTAAGAAAGTGCAGTGTGTAGAGCAGGGACTCTGGGCCAGTCTCCTGGGCTCCAATCAAATTGCTTACCTTCTCTGTATCTCACTTTTTTCATGTGTTAATGTGACACGATAACAGTACCTACCAATTTGAATTGTTTCAATGAATTGCAGGATTAAGCACATTTGATTTCATTTAATCCACTAAGGCAGGTGTGAATGTCTTTGTTCAGAGTATGAAGCATGTAGAGACCTTCTAGGGTCATGTGGAGGAGGACTGCAGTTTCTAGTCTCAGGTCATGCCTGTGTCATCCTGTGTCCACTTGCAAGACATTGGACTCAAAACAGGCACGGCCAATTCATAGGCTCTTGTTTAAGAGTTGACCATACATTTCTGTCCCACCTGCTACTTGGAATCAGATGTCTCTTGCCAGCTGGTGCCTTTATTTTCAGTTTTTTCCCCCTCAACATTGTCCTTTGAGATTCCCTACCTGCTCGAAGCCAGTAGCATTCTTGTCTACATTTCAGCGAAGGAGTGACCCAAGTTTCACTAATCCAGGCATCATGCTCTGTCTCATGCAAGTAGGGGTGTTTGTAGCGAAGCAGTCCCTGGCCTTGCTGACAGGATTACCAAAAAAGAGACTGAGTCTTGTTACTTGCAAACACCACAAAATCATGCTATAAGTCAGGTGGGCTGCTACCTATGGCCTATGGGGAAAAATAATAGTCAGTGTATAAAATTCTAACCATTGAAATTGGAATGACAAGTTACATGAACATGGGAATTTTGCCCCCTGGCTCAGCAAAGCCTACCAGCCAACCAAGACCTCAGGCCCTCTATAATGAGACCCTTAAAATGCCCTGTTTTCATGTTGAGGAGATTGATGTCCCTATGTTGGAAGTGGACAGTGAATAGGAGATGTCTAGAGAGGAACCCTTTGTCTGAATTCACATGTAGGAAGTCCCTGTGATGCATGAAACCCAGAAAACTTAGACCCAGCATGCCACTGGTTAGTCTAAGTAATGATGGAATTTAGGACAGATTTGATACCTGGATCTGAGAAAATCAGAGAGCTGAATATCTCTATTTCTTCCTTTCAGCCACCTACGAGATATTACTAGACACAATATTTTCTGTTTCTTTTGTGGTATTTTTTTTTTTGAGTTGGAGTCTCATTCTGTTGCCCAGACTGGAGTGCAGTGGCCGCTCCCGGCCACCGCAGCCTCGACCTGCTGGGCTCCGGCGATCCTTCCACCTCAGCCTTCCGAGTAGCCAGAATTACAGGCACGTGCTTCCATGCCTGGCTGATTTTTTTGATTTATTGTAGAGATGAGGTCTCGCTGCCCACATGGGTCTCGAACCCGTGGGCTCAGGCAACCCACTCACCTCAGCCTCCCAAAGACGTGGGATTACAGGCTGAGCCACCAAGCCTGGCTCTTTTGTGGTATTTGAATTGGCTTCCATTTCCTCCATCCTCCTGCATTTAATAACCTAGAGTTGGACTCGTGAATTCCTGTGAGCAGATGTTCTCTGCAAACCTTTTTCTGTCTTTCAGTTAAACCCATCTGATGACTAATTGCTTTTGTTCTGTTGCTCTTCAACGTGTTTGTTGGATTCTGACAATAGGAAAAGCAACTAGGAAGAAAATCATAGCATATCACTATGAATAATAAGCCCACTGGCCAAAGGATTTGGAGGGCAGGAAATACCTCTAAAGCTGTATCCATATGTCCATTTCATAGAATTCTCTACACAGTATATGAAAAATCGTGGAAGGCACCATTGTAGTCATCCCTAAATACTATGGCATTGGGTAGCAATAGAGAGTGTCCCTTCTCATTCCTTATGAACTTGCAATTTAGACAATAGGGTGAACCCATAAATCCCTTATTCTCACATCTGTTCCCATATATGCTACTTGTGTTCTACTAAGAAAAGGAATTTTTTCTGTTTGTCCAAACAAGTTTGTACCATGGTGTTCTGCAAACATTCATTTATGGCAACCACCAAATTCAGCTCAAAATTCATGGTACCTCATTGCTTTTTGACTAATTTGTTGTACTTCCAACTTCAGTAGGTTCTTCCAACTTCAGTAGGGAACTGCTCCAGGCAAAAGTTCATAAAATTTCTCATGTGTCATGGGCTGAAGGCCATTCAACTCCTTCAGTTACTTTTGACCTGTTGAATTTTTATCAGTCTTATAGGAGAATTTTGACCTCAATAGAGGGGTGCAAAGTCCACTTGGCTTTTGATGTCATTCCATGAGTTCTCTATGGTAAAAATTATAAAGATCCAAATGATTTCCCAGGTAGATGCCACAGTTTTTAGACCCATTACTCTATATTGGGCTTAGAGGTGCCAACATCTGTGAACAGGGAATCACAGGGAATCACAGGGAATCACAAAATATGCTGAATATATACCTGTCCCATCAGTTCTGCCAACCATGAATACCAGTGTTTTTAAGATTGCCTGTTTTATTGTATACCCATATCTGTATTTCCCCTTCTTATTAATACTTCTCATTTTTAATACTCTATATTCATTGGACTCAAGTTGACCTAATCAATCAGATATTTTCTGCATTCTTCTTTTCTGTCCTCAACTTTTCTGGAAGTTGAGATGCATGTCTGATGTCTGATTCTTTGGCCTCACCATATCTGCAAGTATGTAATAGGGAAAAAATGAATTAAAAAATGCATGTATGCAGACAGGGTGAAAAGAATGAATGGACTCTACAATTTATACAAGGATGCCTCCTGTGTGTGGATTCACCAGGATAATGTGCAGATTGCATATGAAGTACACAGCAGTGACCCCAGCCATGGTGCCACAGACTCTTGCAACACCCCATTCTCCCGCTAAGAGAAAAACTCAGTGGAAACAATGTGAATAAAATCTAAATTATAGCTTGGTCTTTTCTTGAGAGTTATTCCTCACCTGCCCAACTAATAATATGTGCAGTACTTCAGATGTTTGAGAAAAGTGTTTTCCCTTTTCTCCGGCAAATGCAAAAAAAAAATTCAAAATTTAAGTTTAATAAAACTTAGCAGTCTGGAAAAGCGGAAAAAAACAACAACAACATGATGAAATGAAGTAGTGATAATTTAAAATATTCCTAGAGCTTGACTCTAACTAGCAAATCCAGGTAACCAAGATAGGAGACTGGGCTTTTCCAGCCTTCACCAACCAGATTTGCTGTTACAAGATGTTTTCCCTGACAGCCCAATATAAACTACGGCAAGATCTTGTTGAGTGTCCTGAGAGACTGATGGATCATGATTTGACAATTGCACCTTGAGTGACTATGGGGGTCACACAAGAATGAGATAAGAATTTGTGGACAAAGACCTGGAGGCTGGAGGAACCTGGTGCCAAGTGTGGGTCAAGGAGAGGTCAGCATTCCTGCAGGGGAGACTTTGCTTAGGGGAATAGTGGGAAGCAATGCTGATTAAGAATGTGGGGCCACACTGTCTTCCAAAGAAGTTAAGCTGACCTTGAACAATCACAATGCTATAAGAAAGCTATTAGCAGTAGTGGAAAACTGTTGGGGTGGGGGGTGGGATTGGCAGTTGAGGGAAACTGCCAAGGGAGGGAGGGGCACAAATGTCTGACTATTGTGTTTGAGTACTTTAATTTTGCATTTGAATATGGAGGTGGAAGGGAGTTTGGAAAATTCACTTTAAGCAAAATAATTATACAAGTGATTGATTACAAATATGCTTTAGTTTTTTTAATAAAGTCATTCATCTTAAAGAACCTTTAATAGTAGATATTTTCTATTATTTTATTTATTTTTAGTTATGATTTTAGTTATTCTAGTTACCTGAAATTTTTTTTAAACAAAAGTTAAACTTTTTCTGTATAATCAATTCAGATTTTTTTTTTAAAGTCAGAGTCTCACTCTGCTACCAGACTGGAGTGCAGTGGCATGCTCACAGCCAATACAGCCTTGACCTGCTGGACTCAGGTGATTCTTCCGCCTCAGCCTTCCAAGTAGCTGGAACTACAGGTGCGTGCCCCCATGTACAGCTAATTTTTTTATTTATTGTAGAAATGAGGTCTCACCAAATTGCCAGGCTGCTCTAGAACCATTGGACTCAGGCAATCTTCTCCAACTCAGATTTTTAATGAGCATTTTTATAACCATTTGTAACATTGTTGCTAATTTTATTGTTTTAACATTTTCATAAGGTTTATTCTATTTAATAGTTATATTTGAACATTACTGTAGTGTTCTTTGAAAAACTGGCGTAGGGCAGAGGCCTCCGGGCCCCAGACTGAATGTCGAGGTGGGAGGAGATGCAGACCCCGAAAGACAGCTGCACCATGTCGCACATGGTGGCTGGTTGTAGCAGCGGTGACCACACTCACCAGGTCTGGGGGAAAGCCCTACTATTGCGGGGATATCATGATAACACATTTTGAACCTTCTGTCTCCTTTGAGGGCCTTTGCAGTGAGGCTCGAGACTTGTGTTCTTTTGACAATAACAACTTTTTCACCATGAAGTGCATAAATGAGAAAAGAGATCCCTGTACAGTATCATCTCAGTTGGAGTCAGAAGCGATCTTTTAGGCTTTACAAGCACTAAACAAGGATTCTGAACTCTTGATCCATGTATTCCCTTATGCACCAGAATGTCCAAGAATGCCTGTCCAGGAGAAGATAAATCCATCTATCACCGAGGTGCATGTCACTAGAGAAAGTTTCATTGTGCAAATGGCCACAATTTCCAAGCCAAGTGATTCAATAGGTGAGCTCACTGTGCTATCTGCACAGACTGAATATAGGGACTCGAATGCAGGGTATGTATGTGCATCAACTGCAAACTCCTGGTCCATAAGAAGTGTCATAAACTTGTCACAATTCAATGTGGGTGGCATTCTTTGCCACCAGAACCAATGGTGCCCATGGATCATTCACTTATTAAGAGCTTGCACAGACAAGTCACGAGAGCTTAGACCAAGTTGGTGAGGTAAAGGAGGCAATGAACACGAGGGAAAGTGGCAAAGCTTCATCCAGTTTAGATTTTCAGAGTTTTGATTTGCTCCGGGTAATAGGAAGGGGAAGTTATGCCAAAGTACTGTTGGTTCAACTAAAAAAGGCAGATCGCATTTATGCAATGAAAGTTGTGAAGAAAGAGCTTGCCAATGATGATGAAGGTATTGGTTGGGTGCAGACAGAGAAGCATGTATTTGAGAGAGCATCCAATCATCCTTTTCTTGTCAGGATGCATTCTTGTTTTCACACAGAAAACAGACTGCTTTGTTATAGGGTATGTAAGTGGAGGAGATCTAACATTTCATATGCAATGACAGATAAAACTTCTTGAAGAACATGCTAGGTTTCACTCTGTAGAAATCAGTCTAGCATTAAATTATCTTCATGAGTGAGGAATAACTTAAAGAGACTTAAAATTAGGCAATATATCACTGAACTCCAAAGGGTACATTAAGCTCACTGACTATGGCATGTGTAAGGAAGGATTACTGCCAGGAGATACAACCAGCACCTTGTGTGGCACTCCTAATTACATCGCTCCTGAGATTTTAAGAGGCGAAGATTATGGTTTCAGTGTTGACTGGTGGGCTCTTGGAGTGATGAAATGATGGCAGGAAGGTCTCCACTTGATATTGTTGGGAGCTCTGATAACCCTGATCAGAACTCAGAGGATTATCTCTTCCAAGTTATTTTGGAAAAACAAAATTCACATACCATGTTTTCTCTCTGTAAAAGCTGCAAGTATCCTGAAAAGTTTTCTCAACAAGGACCCAAAGGAACTATGGGGTTGTCACCCACAAACGGATTTTCTGATGATTCAGGGACACCCATTCTTCTAAAATGTTGATTGAGAGAAAATGGAGCAAAAGCAGGTGGTACCTCCCTTTAAGCCAAATATTTCTGGGGAATATAGTTTAGAAAACTTTGATGCTCAGTTTACTAATGAACCTGTTCAGTTCACTCCAGATGGCGATGACACTGTAAGGAAGATTGATCAATCCGAATTCGAAGGTTTTGGGTATATCAATCCTCTTTTTATGTCTGCAGAAGAGTGTGTCTGATCCTCATTTTCCAACTATGTATTCTGCTCATGTTGTGATGCATGAAAAATCTTGTTACCAGCCTGGATACAATTTTTTATTTTATATTTGCCATTCACCAAAACAACACAAAAAATCACTCAATCTCTTATTGTAGACTGTCACTATTATATCTGTTTAACTATGAAAAAGAAATTAAAACTAGCTTTCAGACAATCATATCAAAATTTAGTTAAACTTGGTTTTCACTTTTTAAAAGACCTACTAATGAAGTTATCTTTTTGCTTAAAGAAAATACTACTGCTTTTGAAAGAAAGTATCTGTTGCATTAAGGCACATAATGGACTTACATCATAAGCCCATAATTTTTGTCATTCTGTATTGTCACTTGAAGGTTTCATTTTGAAAAAAAAAATTAATTCAAAAGTCAACTTTTTAGCCGGGCTCAGTGGCTCACCCTGTAATCCCACGCTTTGGGAGGCTGAGGTGAGTGAATTGCGTGAGCCCGTGGGTTCGAGACCCACCTGGGCAACTTGGCAAGACCTCATCTCTACAATAAATCAAAAAATTAGCCGGGCGTAGTGGTGTGTGCCTGTAGTTCCAGCTACTTGGAAGGCTGAGGCGGAAGGATCGCTGGAGCCAGCAGATCTGTTTTTCTGATGAAAGGTCAACATATCTTCCAAAAATAAATTTAAGGCCGTGAGTTTAAACAAGAAAAAAAACAAATAAAGAAGCCAGAAAAAAACAATAAGGTTATACCGGAAAAAGGCAGGCTTTGATCCAATGACAGGTGGCCTCATAAAAAGGAACAATTTGGACCTAGACACTCAGAGAATAAACTATGTGAAGAGAAGGGGAGAAATTGGGGTTAGGCTGCCACACCTGAGGAAGGCCAAAGATTGCTGGTAAATCAGCAGATGCTGTGGAAGAGACATGGACCAGATCTCTCCTCACAGCCCTCAGAAGGAACCAACCCTGCCAAACCTTGATTTCAGACTTGGCCTCCAGAGCTATGAGACAATAAATCTGTGTTAGCCACTCACTGTGTGTGGTACTTTGTTATGGCTACCCAAGGATATTAATACATACCCCCCAAATCTGTGTGTACTACCAGAGAAGTCCAGCTATAAAAATATTAATTTAATTAAAATAATTAATACTAAATTGCAATACTAAATAAGTGCCACTGCACTCCAGTCTGGGTGACAGAGTGAGACTCCAACTCAAAAAAAAAATTCAACTTTTTATATTACCTATTAGTTTTAGGGTTCTTTCTGTTTAAAAGTTCAACTGTAAGTTTTATCATTGCCTCGAATAAATAAATTATTGATCTTTGATTTTAAGGCAGCCATTATTAAATTGATAATAAAAGATATATTCTTGTTTTGTTTTTAAACAGGAAATGGAAACACTTTAAATTTTCAGAAGTTATGAACCTGGTGAACCAAACTATAGACTTTATGCAAATAATTTAGCTAAACATGTTCAACAAAAGGTAAGTTGGAATTTATAAGTTGATTTTTCCCATTATGTAATTAATGTGAAAATTGTATGTTAACACTTGAGGTGTGTCTGTAAAAGTCTGTATGGAACTACCTTGGAGTGCATTTTTTTTTTTTACTCTTCACTTCAGGACATGCCAACTTATTTAGTATTATGTATTACACTATTCTTAACATCAAATGGCAGCAGGGCTCGGTGGTTCAGCCTGTAATCCTGCACTTTGGGAGGCTGAGGTAAGCGGATTGCCTGAGCCCATGGGTTCACGACCTGG
>NW_007261683.1:55905-56542 GCF_000164805.1 Carlito syrichta | reverse complement strand
AAGAAATGTCTTCAGGTGAGGAATGTGTCCCTGGTCTTTCTTGCCAGAAGGTGTTCATTGTCTAATCAGAGTGTCAGGCAGTCTGGGGCACATTTCTCCCCTCGGAGAGGAGAGCAGGTGGGAACACAGTCAGAGAGCCTCAGGAACTCCCAAAACAAATCAGGGGAAGTCATTCGGATGGTTGAACTGGAAGGTGCTGAACTTGGGGAACCCTCACATTTGGAGGGTCGGGGGAAAGGACTGAGGGCAGAATGTTTGCAGGAGAATGGATTTCTTTCTTTCTTACTATCTTTCTTTCTTTCTTTTCTTTCCTCACTAGGTTGCCCAAGAAGTTCTGAAACCACCCAACTTGGAACATCCTCTGGGCCTAGATCTCCCAAACTACTGCTATCACAGGCTTTCCATTTGGTCGACATCCATGTCTTCTCATCTAGTCTTGAACTCTGGGCCGGAGGCAATCCTCACACTGAGGCCTGCCCTCACCCAAGGTTTTCTGGGCTTTGCTTGGGGTCGAGGTGGGGGCTTGCTATATTGTCCAGCCTGTTTTTTAGCTCAAGGGCTCCTGCCATCTTCCTGTCTCAGCCTCCCCTAGTGCTGAGGAGACAGGCATGAGTCATCTGGCCATACCCATCCCCCC
>NW_007261683.1:54482-55882 GCF_000164805.1 Carlito syrichta | reverse complement strand
ACACTCCCTTTCCCAAGGCACCCCCTGGTAGGAACCAGCAGGTTCAACCAGGGAATGAGGTGGGTGGAGGGGTGGGCACCCCGGTGGAGACATGCCCCTAAGCCAGGCACTTCCCACAGGGAAGGAGCCACTCTCTTGGCTCACGCGATGTCAGAAGGGAGCTGGCCTTGCAGTGGTGCTCCAGAGGTGTTTAGATGCTGGGTGTGGGAGCTCGTGCTAGTCATTCAAGTGCTCTGGGCAGCCAAGGTGAGAGGATGGCCTGAGACCCAGGTTTGAGACCAGCCTGGGGACCTTGTCAATACCTCCTCTTTACACGAAGCCAAAAATAATGAACCGAGCGTGGTGGCACATGCCTGTCATTCCAGCCACTCGAGAGGCCAAAGCATGAGGATTGCTGGGACCCAGCTGGTGGAGGCCATGGTGGCCAAGAGCAGGCTCCTGCACTCCAGCCTGGGCGCAAGAGTGGGACTCTGACTCAGAGTAATAATATCAACCACAACAACCACCACTAGGCTCAGGGTCTCCTGCCCCTTTGGAGGCCCAGGTGAGTGGACGATGTGATCCTGCAGGTTTGATACCAGGCTGGGACATGAGGAGATACCTCATCTCAGTCATCAAAAGTAAATCCAAAGATTACCCGGGCTTGGTAGCTGAGACCTGTGGTTCCAGCCACTCAGGGGGCCGAGTTGAGAGGATCACCTGAGCCCGGCCCATGGAGTCCGCAGTGGCCTTCAACGTGCCCCGAGCTTCGACCTGAGTGACAGTGTGGGATTAAGGCCCCAAATAATAATAATCACCATCACCAACACCACCACCACTCCTGCCACCCAGTGTGAGGTGTCACCCTCAGGGATGGGAGAGTAAAATGCACTTTCTGGCCTGTCGTTCATGGAAGGTTTCAAAGGGGGCCACCTGTCATGTCCATCCTGTGCCTTCGGCCAAGCACCCCAGAAGACATGCCTCCACCATCCACACACGTGCCCCACAGCAAAGACTTATGTGTTCTCATGGAACAGACAGCCCCAATCTAGGGCAGCTGTCGGGCACTGAGCAATCAAGGCAGTCAGGCATTGGCATGGAACCATCCCAGGTTCCAGTTGCCCTGTCTGCCACTTCTGCATGGGGGGATGAACCCTTCCTCCCCAATCACTCCAAAGTCCCCTGCTGATGAAGACCTTCCCTGGGGAGCTGTTGACGCCCATTGTGATGCACGTGGAGGGGTCTTTTTTCTCGCCGGAGACTCTGTCTTCTGAGCTGTGGTGTGGTGGCATGATTATGGCTCCCAGGACCTCGACATGCATAGCTCAGGTGGTCCTCCCCCCTCATCACCCAAGTAGCTAGAACTCCGGGGGCCACCACACATGGCTCGATTTTGGGGACCTCTCACCGAAATGAGGTCT
>NW_007261683.1:49469-53796 GCF_000164805.1 Carlito syrichta | reverse complement strand
TCATCTGGCTAACTCCTTAGCCAGCTATTTGGTATGCTGACTAACTCATTATGAAATAGTTAAGTCTGCTGGCTACCTCGTTATGCAACTAGTTAAGCCAGCTGGCTAACTCATTAGCCAAATGGTTAAGTCAGCTTGCTAACTCATTAGCCAACTACTTAAGTCAGCTAGCTAAATCCTTAGCCAACTAGTTCATTCAACTAGCTAACTCGTTATCCAACTAGTTAAGCCAGATATCTATCTCATTAGCCAACTGATTATGTCAGCTGGCTAATTCGTTAGCCAACTAGGTAATTCAGCTAGCTAACTCTTTTGCCAACTAGTTAAGCCAGATTTCTAACTCATTAGCCAACTAATTAAGTCAGCTAGCTAATTCGTTAGCCAACTAGATAATTCAGCTAGCTGACTCATTAGCCAACTAGTTAAGTCAGCTAGCTAACTAGTTAACTAATGAGTTAAGTCAGCTAACTAACTCGATAGCCATCTTCTTAAGTCATTTATATAAGTCAGCTAGCTAACAATTTAAATCGGCTAGCTAAGTCAGATAGCTAACTAGTTAGTCAACTGGTTAAGTCAGCTAGTGAAGTCAGTTAAATAACTTGTTAGCAAACTAGTTAAGATAGCTAGTAAAGTCAACTAGATAACTAGTTAGCTAATTAGTTAAATCAGCTAGTTAAGTCAGTTATCTAACTAGTTAAGTCAGGTAGTTATGTCTGCTAGCTAACTAGTTAAATCTACTATGTAATTCAACTTGCTAACTAGTTAGCTAAGATGTTAAATCAGTTAGTTACATAACATACTTAACTAGCTGAGCCAGCTGGTTAAATCAGCTCCCTATCTCGTTGGCTAATGAATTAAGCCAACTCGTTAAATCAGCTCGCTGGTTCGTTGGCTAACGAGTTAAGCCAGCTGATTAAGTCAGCTCACTAGCTCGTTGGCTAGTGAGTTAAGCCAGCTGGTTAAGAAGCCTTGCTAGCTGTTTTGCTAACAATTTAAGCCAGCAGGTTAAGACAGCTCACTAGCTCATAGGTAACGAGTTAAGCCAGCTGGTTAAGTCAGCTCACTATCTCATTGGCTAACAAGTTAAGCCAGATGGTTAAGTGAGCTGGTTATCTTGTTGGCTAACTGGTTATTTGGTTTTTTAAGTCACCTGGTGAGCTAGGTATCTAACGAGTTAAGTCAGCTGGCTACCTACGTAACTATCTAGTTAGATAACTAGTTAAGTCACCTGGCTAGCAAGGTAGCTGGCTAGTTATGTCAGTTATTTACTCAGCTGGCTAGCTAGGTAGCTAGCCAGTTAAGTCAGCTAATTAAGTCTGCTGGCTATCTAGGTAGCTACCTAGTTAAGTCACCTAGTTAACTGAGCTGACTAGCTAATTATGTCAGCTAGTTAAGTCAGCTGGTTAGTCAGATGGCTAGGTATATAGCTAGGTAGTTAAATCAGCTGGTGAGCCAGATGGCTAGTCAGGTAGCTAGCTAATTAAGTCAGCTGACTAGTCACCTGTCTAGGTAGTTAAGTCAGCTAGCTAACATTTATCCAACGAGATCAGTCAGCTAGCTAACTTGTTAACCAACTTGTTAAGTCATCAAGCTATCTTGTTAGCCAACTAGCTAAGTCAGCTAGCTAAGTAAGGTAGATAACCCATTAGCTAACTAGTTAATTCTGCTAGCTAAGTCAGCTATCTCACTAATTAACTAACTATTTAAGTCAGCTAGTTAAATCTGCTAGCTTACTTGTTTGCTAACTAGTTAGTCAGCTACTTATACAGCTAGCTAACTAGCTAGCTATTTAATTCAGTTAGTTAAGTCACCTACTTAAGCCAGCTAGGTAACTAGCTAAGTCAGCCAGCTAAGTAAGCTAATTAAGTCAGCCTTCTAACTAGTTAAGTCATCTGGTTAATTCAGCTAGCTAGCTAGTTAGCTAACGGGTTAAGTCAGCTGGTGGAGTCAACTAGGTAGTTAGTTAGCTAATAGGTTTAGAAAGCTGGTTGAGTAAGCTAGATAGCTAGTTAGCTAACAGGTTAAGTCAGTTGGTTGAGTCAGTTAACTAGCTAGTTTTCTAGCTAGTTAAATCAGCTGGTTCAGTCAGCTAGCTAGCTAGGTAGCAAGCTAGTTAATTCACCAAATTAAGGCAACTGGCTAGGTAGTTAAGTCAGCTAGTTAAGTCAGTTGGCTAGCCAACTAGATATCTAGGTAGCTAGTTAGTTAATTCAGTTGGCTTGCCATCTGTCTAGCTCGTTAAGTCAGCTAGTTAAGTCAGCTTGCTAGCCAGTTAGCTATGTAGGTATTTAGCTAGTTAAGTCAGCTGACTTGTCAGCTGGTTAGCTAGTTAAGTTAGCTAATTTAGTCAGCTAGTCATCCAGCTTCTAAGATAAGTAGCTAGCTAGTTAACTGAGCTGGCTACCAAGCTATCTAGCTATTTATGTCAGATCATTAAGTTAGCTGGCTAGCCAGCTGGCTTGGTAGGTGATTAGCTATTTAAGTCAGCTAGTTATCCAGCTGGCAAGCAAGTTAAGTCATTTAGTTAAGCCAGCTTACTTGCTCGTTAGCTAACTAGTTGAGTCAGCTAGTTGGGTTATCTGTCTAGCTCACTAGCCAGATAATTGAGTTAGCTGGTTAGCCTGTTAGCTAACTAGTTGATTCAGCTGGCTAGCCCGTTAAGCAGCTAGTTGAGTGAGTTTTATAGCTCATTAGCCAGCTAGTTGAGTCAGCTGGGTAGCTTGTTACCCAGCCAGTTTATTCAGCTGGCTAGCTCGTTAGCCAGCTAGTTGAGTCTGCTGAGTAGCTATCTAATGAGTTGAGTAAGCTGATTAAGACAGCTGGCTAGCTCATTAGCTAATGAATTAAGTCAGCTGGTTACCCAGCTGGCTAGATAGGTAGCTAGCTAGTTAAGTCAGCTGGCTTGCCAGCTGGCTAGCTGCTTAAGTGAACTAGTTAAGTCAGCTGCTAACCAGCTGGCTAGCTTTTTAGCAAGCTAATTAATCACCTGGCTTGCCACCTGGCAAGCTAGATAAGTCAGGTAGTTAAGAAAGCTGGCTAGCTAGATGGCTAGCTAGTTAAGTCAGCTAGTTAAGTCAGCTGGCTAGCCAGCTGGCTAGCTAGGTAGCTATCTAGTTAAGTCAGGTGGCTAGTCAGTTGGCCAGCTAGGTAGCTAGCTAGTTAAGTCAGCTGGGTAGCCAGATGGGTAGCTATGTAGCTAGCTAAATAAGCATGTTGGCTATCCCACTGGCCAGCTAGGTTTCTAACTAGTTAATTCACCTGGGTAGCCAGATGGGTAGCTAGGTAGTTATCTACTCATGTCAGCTGGCTAGCCGGCTGGCTGGCTGGGAAATTCAGCCAGATAAGTCAGCTGGCTAGACGGCTGGCTAGCTAGATACCTGGCTAGTTAAGTCAGCTGGCTAGCCGGGTGGCTAGCTAGTTAAGTCAATTAGTTGAGTCAGCTGGTTAGCTGGCTGGCTAGCAAGGTAGGTAGCTATTTAAGCTAGGCTGGCTAGCTGGCTGTTTATCTAGTTCAGTCAGCTAGTTAAGTAAGCTGGTTAGAAGTTTGGCTAGCTAGGTGGCTGGCAAGTTAGCCCTATTGGCCAGATAGGTGGCTGGTTAGTTTAGCCGGCTGGGTAGCTGGCTGGTCAGTCCAGTGCCTGACTTGTTTAGCTGGCTGGCTAGCCAGCTGACCAGCAGTGTGGCTGGCTAGGTAAGCCGGCTGGATATTTAAGTCGGCTGGCTAGCCATATGGCCAGCATGCTAGCTAGCTAGTTAATCAGCTGCCTACCCTGCTAGCCAGCCAACTAGCTAGTCAGCTAGTTAAGTCAGCTCGCAAGCCAGCTAGCTAGTTAGATCAGCTAGCAAGTCAGCTAATTATTCAGTTAGCTAGTTGTCAGCTAGCTATTCATCTTGCTAGTAAGTTAGCTAGTTATGTCAACTCACTAGTCAGCTAGCTAGTCTTCTAGGTAAAGTCACCTAGCCAGGTAACTAACCAGTCAGCTAGCAAGTTAAGTAACCTAGCAAATCAGCTAGTTCCTTAGCTAACTAGTTGGCTAGCAACTCAGCTAGCTGGTCAGTTAACTAGTGGGCTCACTTGATTGCCATCAGGTCAGCTAACTAGTTGGCTCACTCACCTGCCAACCAGAAGTAAACTAGTTGGTTTGCTCACCAGCCAACATGTCAGCTAGCTAGTCAGCTCACTCGCCAACCAACAGGTCCACTAACTATTTGGCAAGCTTGCCAGCTGACTAGTTAAGGCAGCTCAAAGGTCAGCTCACTCACCAGCCACCTAGTTAAGTCGGCTCACCAGCTGACTCACTCGCCAGATGAGTAGTTAAGTCTTCTG
>NW_007261683.1:47796-48955 GCF_000164805.1 Carlito syrichta | reverse complement strand
TAGCTGACTGGTAAAGTCAGTTAGTTCTCTACTTTGCTAACTATTTAAGTCACCTAGTTAAGTCTGCTACCTAAATAGTTAGCTAACTAGTTAAGTCAGCTAGTGATTCAGCTAGCTTACTTGTTAGCTAAATATTTAGGTCAGCTAGTTAAATCAGCTAGCTAAGTCAGCTAGTTAAGTCATCTAGCTAACAGGTAAAGTCAGCTAGCTAAGTCACCTAGTTAGTCAGCTTTCTAACTACTTAAGTCAGCTGGTTAAGTCACTTAGATAGCTAGTTAGCTAACGGGTTAAGTCAGCGGGTTGAGTTAGCTAGCTACCTAGTTACCTAATGGGTTAAGTCAGCTGGTTGTGTCAGCTAGCTAGCAAATTAGCTAACGGATTGAGTCAGCTGGTTGAGTCAGCTAGCTAGCCAGTTACCTAAGGAGTTAAGTCAGCTGGATGAGTTAGCTCGCTAGCTAGTTGGCTAACGAGTTAAGTCAGCTGGTTGAGTCAGCTAACTAGCTCATTAGCTAATGAGTTAATTCAGTTGATTAAGACAGCTAGCTAGCACGTTAGCTAATGAGTAATCTATTAGATAGCTAGCTGGTTAACTCAGCTAGCTAGCTAGGTATCTAAGTCAGGTGGTTAGCTAGGCAGCTATCTGGTTAGTTAACTATTTAAGTCAGCTGACTAGCTAGGTAGATATCTATTTAAGTCAGCAAGTTGTCAGCTGGCTACACAGCTGACTAGCTAGGCAGCTAGCTGTTTAAATCAGTTGGCTAGCCAGCTTACTAACTTGTTAATTCAGCTAGGCAAGTCAACTGGCTTGCTAGGTATACAGCTATTTAAGTCAGGTGGCTATCCAGCTGGCTAGCTAGTTAAGTCATCTAGTTAATTCAGCTGGCTACCTGGTTAAGTCAACTAGTTAAGTCAGCTGACTTGCCAGCTGGTTAGCTAGGTAGCAAGCTTGTTAAGTAAGCTGGCTAGCCAACCAGCTGGCTAGCTAGCTAAGTCAGCTAGTTAGTCTAGCTCGCTACTCAGCTGGCTAGCTAGGTAGCTAGCTAGTTAAGTCAGCTGGCTAGCCATCTGGATAGCTGGTTCAGTCAGCTAGTTAATCAGCTGGGCTGCCAGCTGGCTAGCTAAGTATCTAGCTAGTTAATTCAGCTGGCTAGCCACCCGG
>NW_007261683.1:40588-46829 GCF_000164805.1 Carlito syrichta | reverse complement strand
TAAGTCTGCTAGCTAACAATTTAGCTAATGAGTTAAGTCAGTTGGTTAAGTCTGCTAGCTAGTTAGATAGGTAACCATTTTAAGTCAGGTTAAGTCAGTTAGCTAGCTAGATAGCTAACGAGTTAAGTCAGCTAGATAATTCAGCTAGCTAACTACTTAGCTAACATGGTAATCAGCTAGCTAAGTCAAATAGATAACTAGTTAGCTAATTAGTTAAGTCAGCTAGATTAGTCAGCTGACCAGGTCAGCTGGCCAAGTCGGCTAGTTAAGTCAACTAGCTAAAAAGTTAAGTCAGCTAGCTTATTCAGCTCGCTAACTAGTTAGTTCAGCTAGCTAAGTCAGCTGGTTAAGTCACCTAGCTAGCAAGTTGGCTAGCTAAGTCAGCTGGTTAATTTAGTTTGCTAGCTAGTTGGCTAACTAGCTAAATCAGCTGGTTAAATCAGCTGCTAGCTACTTGGCTAACTAGCTATGTAAGCTTGTTAAGCCAGGTGGCTAGCTATTTGGATAACTAGCTAAGTCAGGTGGTTGAGTCACCTGGCTAGTAAGTTAGCTAACAAATTATGTTTGCTGGTTGAGACAGATGGATAGCTACTTAGCTAATAAATTAAATCAGCTGGTTCAGTCAGTTGGCTAGCTAGTTAGCTCACAAGATAAGTCAGCTGATTGAGTCCACTGGCTAGCTAGTTAGTTAAAGAGATAATTCAGCTGATTGAGTCAGCTGGCTACCTAGTTAGCTAACGAGTTAAGATAGCTGGTTGGGTCAGATGGTTAGCTAGTGAGCTAACGAGATAAGTCAGCTGGTTGAGTCAGCTGACTAGGTATATAGCTATGGAGTTAAGTCAGCTGGTTGAGTCAGTCTGCTAGGTAGTTAGGGAAGGAGTTATGTCAGCTGGTTAAGTCAGCTGTCTAGGTAGTTAGGTAATGAGTTAAGTCAGCTGGTTGAGCCTGCTGTCTAGGTAGTTAGCTAACGAGTTAAGTCAGCTGGTTGAGTCCACTGGTTGGCTAGTAGGCTAACGAGTTAAGTCAGCGGGTTGGGTCAGCTGGCTAGATAGTTAGCTAATGGGTTAAGTCACCCTGTTGTGTCAACTGGCTAGCTAGTTAGTTAACGAGTTAAGTCAGCTGGTTTAGTCAACTATCTAGCTAGTTAGCTAACGAGTTATGTCAGACAGTTAAATCAACTGGCTAGCTCATTAACTACTGAGTTAAGTCTGCTGGTGAAGTCAGCTGGTTGGCTCATCAGCTAATGAGTTACGTCGGATGGCAGAGTCAGCTGAATAGCTCGTAGGCTAACAAGTAAATCGGTTGGTGAATTCAGTTGACTTGCTCGTCAGCTAAAGAGTTAAGTCAGCTACCTAAGACAGCAAGATAACTAGTCAGCTAACAAGTTAAGTCAGCTAGCTAAATCAGCTAGCTAACTAGTTGGACAGCTAGTTAGGTCAGGTAGTAAAGTCACTTAGCTAGCTAGTTAGTCAACTCGCTAAGTCAGCTGTTTAAATCAGCTAGCTAGCTAGTTAACTAACTTTCTAAGTCAGCTGTTTAAGTTAGGTAGCTAGCTACTAAGCTAACGAGTCAATCAGCTTGTTAATTCAGATAGATAGCTAGTTAGCTAACGAGTTAAGTCAGCTGATTAAGTCAGCTAGCTAGCTACTTAGCTAACGAATTAAGTTAGCTGGTTAACTCAGCGAGTTAGCTAGTTAGCTAACGATTTAAGTCAGCTGCTCAAGTCAGCTAGTTACTAGACAGCTAATGAGTTAAGTCAGTTGATAAAGTCAGCTAGCTAGCTAGTTAGCTAACGAGTTAAGAAAGCTGGTTGAGTAAGTCAGTTAACTATTTAGCTAACAAGATAATCAACTAGCTAAGTCAACTAGATAACTAGTTAGCTAACTATGTGAGCTAGATAAATCAACTAGTTAACAAGTTAAGTCAGCCAGGCAAGTCAGCTAGTTATGTCAAGTAGCTAATTAGTTAACTCAGCAGGATAAATCAGGATAGAAACAGAAAGGAATGGAATTGAATGCAATGGAATAAAGACGGGTGGAATGGAATGCAATGGAAATGAACGGATTGGAAAGGAATGAAGAAGAATGGATTAGAGAGGAATGGAGAAGAATTGACACAAAAGTTATGTTATGAAATGTACTGAAATAGAAAGGAATGCAATGAAGTGGAATGGTGTGGAATGGAATGGAGTTGAATGGAAAGGAATGGAATGGTACAGAATGGAACGTCATGACATGGCATGAAATGGAATGGAATGGAAAGGAATAGAGTGGAATGGAAAGCAGAGGAATGGAATGGAGAATAATTGCAAGGAATGAAAGGAAAGGAGAGGAAAGGAAGGAAATGGAATGGAATGGGGAAGAATGGAATGGAATGCAGTGGAATGGAGCATAATGGAATGGAATGGAACAGAATCTCATCGAATGAAATGGAATGGAGAGGGAAGGAATGGAATAGAATACAATGGAATGCAATGGAATTGAGTGGGATGGATTGGAATGCTATGGACAGGAATAGAGATGAAAGGAATGGAAAGGAATGGAATGGAGGGAATGGAATGGAATGGAGAGGAATCAAAGGGAATGGAATGGATTGTTATAGAATGGAATGGAATGAAAAGGATTGGAATGGAGAGATATGGAATAGAGTGGAATGGAATGGAAAGGATTGGAATGGAGAGATATGGAATAGAGTGGAATGAAATGGAATGGAGAGGCATGTAATGGAAAGAATGGAATGGAATGGAATGGAGAGGAATGGAAGGAAATGGAATGGCATGGAAGGGAAATGGAATGGAGAGGAATGGAACAGAAAGGAATGGAATGGAATGGAATGGAAGGAATGATATAATATTGAACAGTATTGAGAGCAATGGAATGGAATAAAATGGAATGGAGATGAATGGAATAGAATGGAGAGGAATAAAATGGACTGGAATGGTGAGAAATGGAATGGAGTGGAATGAAATGGAATGGAATAGAATAGAATGGAATGGAGAGGAATGGAGTGGAGAGGAATGGAAGGCAATGGAATGTAACGGAGAAGAATGGAAGGGAATCGAATGGAGAGGAATGGAAATGAACCAAATGGAATGGTGAGTAAGGAAAAGGAATGGAGAGGAATGGAATTGAATGGAATGGAATGGAGAGGGATGGAATGGGATGAAACAGAGAAGAGAAGAATGGAATAGAATGGAATTGAAAGAAATGGAATGAAATTGAATGGAGAAGAAAGGAATGGAATGGGATGTATTGGAATAGAATGGAATGGAATGGAGTGGAATGTATAGCAATGGAATGAAATAGAATTGAATCGAATGGAATGGACAGGAATGGAATTGACAGTAATGGAATGGAATGAAATGAAATGGAGAGGAATGGAATGGAAGGGAATGAAATGGAATGGAAATGTGAGGGATGGTATGGATTGAAAGAAATAGATTGGAATGGAATGATATGGAGAGGAATGTAATGGAGAGGAAATAAATGGAATGGAATGGTATGGTATGGAAATGAATGGAGAGGAATGGAATAGAATGGAATGCAATGGAATGGAATGAAGAGGATTGAAATGGAACAGAATGGAATGGAATGCTATGGAAAAATGTAGAGGAATGGAATAGAAAGGAATGGAATGGAATAGAATGAAAGGAATGACATGGAATTCAAAGGAATGGAGAGAAAAGGAATTGAATAGAATGGATTTCAATGGAGACGAATGGAATGGAAAGGAGAGAAATGGAACGGAATGGAATGGAACGAAATTGAGAGCAGCGGGAAGGAATGAAATGGATAATAGAGGAATGAAATGGATAGCCATGGAGAGAAATGGAATTGAATGGAATGGAATAGAGAGGGATGGAATGGAATGGATATGAACTGATTGGAGAGGAATGGCGATGAATGGAGAGGAATGGGCACAAATCTTATGTAATGTAATGGACTGGAAAGGAAAGGAATGTAAGGAAGAGGAATAGCATGGAATGGAGTGAGGTTGAATGGAAAGGAATGGAACACCATGGCATGGTATCGAATGGAATGGAATGGAGAGGAATGGAATGGAGAGGAATGGAATGCAACGGAAAGGAGAGGAATGGAATGGTGAAGAATTGAATGGAATGGAATGGAATGTGGAGGAAAGGAGGGGAATGGAGAGGAATGAAATGGGATGGAATGGATAAAAGTGGAATGGAATGGAATAGATTGGACTAGAACGGAGAGGAAAGATATGGAATGGAATAGAATGCAATGGCATGGAATGAAAGGGAAAGGAGAGGAATGGAATGGAATGCAATGTTATAGAATGTAATGTATAGGAATGGAATGGAATGAAATGGAATGGAATTGGAATGGAGAAGAATTGAATGGAATGGAATGGAATAGAATGGAGAGGAATGGTATGGAATGGAATGGAATGGAGAGGAATGGAGTGGAATAATATGGCGTGAAATGGAAGGGAATGTAGAGGAATGGAATGGAATGAATGGAATGGAATGGAATAGAAGGTAGAGGAATCAAATGGAAGGGGATTGAATGAATTGCAATAGAGAGATGGAATGGAGAGGAATGGAAAGGAATGGAATGAAAAGAAACAGAGAGGGTTGGAATGGAATAAGGAGGAATGTAAGGGAATGGAATGGAATAGAATGGAGGGGAATTATACAAAAAGGAGTCGGGAGGAATAAAATGGAGGGAATTGAAGGGAATGGAATTGAATGAAGAGGGATAGAATGGAATAGAATTGAATGGTATGCTGTGGAATGGAAAGGAATGGAATGCAAGGAAGAGGAATAGCATGGGATGGAGTGAGGTTGAATGGAAAGGAATGCAAGAAAGAAATGGAGAGAAAGGGCATGGAATGGAATGGAGAGGAATAGAATGGAGTGGAATTGAAGCAAATGGAGAGGAATTGAATGGAATAGAGATTGGAAAGGAATGGACAGGAGACAAAAGGAATGGAAAGAATGAAATTGGAGAGAATGGAATGTAATGTAATCAAGGAGTGGACGTTATTGGAAGGGAATGGAATGGATTGGAGTGGAATGGAATGGAATAGAGGGAATGGAGAGGAAAGGAAGGGAATGGAATGGAAAGGAGATGGATGAAATTTAATGGAATAGAACAGAGTAGAAAGGAATAAAATGGAATAGAATTGAATGGAATGGAACTCAATGAAGGGGGATGGAATGCAATAAAATGGAAAGGAATGGTGAACAATGGAAAAGAACGGAATGTAATGGAAAGGAATGCTATGGAGAGGAAAGGAATGCAGCGGAATGGATTGGAATGGAATGGAAAGGAATGGAATGGAATGAAATTCATAGGAAAGTAGAGGAAAGAAAGGAAGGCAATGGAATGGAATGGAGAGATGGAATGGAATAGAATGGAATGGAACAAAGACGAGCTGAATGGAATGGAGTAGAATGAGAGGGAATTAATGGAAAAGAATGGAATGGAATGAAATGGAATAGAATGAATTGCTATAGGGATGAATGAAATGCAGGGGAATGGAATAGGGTGAACTGCAATGGAATGGAGAGGAAATGAGAGGAAACTAATGGATTGGAATTGATTGAAATGGAACGGAACGGAATGGAATGCACAACAATTGAATGGAAAGGAGAGAACTGGATTGGAGAGTAATGGAGACGAATGGATAGGAATGGAGATGAAAGTACAGAAATTTTATGTAATGTAACAGATTGGAATGGAATGGAGAGGAATAGAATGGAGAAGTATGGAAGGGAGTTTAATGGAATGGAGAGGAAAGGAGAAAAATGGAATAAAACGGAATGCAATTAAATAGAAAAGAGTGGAGAGGAGTGGAAAGTAATGGAATGGAATAAAGAGGGAAGGAATGGAATAGAATAGAAAGTAAAGTAAAGGAATGGTGTGGAATGGAATGGAAGGCCATTTAGAGCAATAGAGAGTATAGGAATGGAATGGAATAAAATGCAATGGTTGAAATGGAATGTAATGAAAGGGAGAGTAATGGATTGAATGGAGAGTAAAAGATTTGGATGTAGTGGAATGGAATCGATAGGGATGGAATGGAGGGGAAGGAAATTGAGTGAAATGGAATGGAATGGAATGGAATGGAAACGATAGGAATGGAATAGAATGGAATGGAATCGGATAGTATGGAATGGAATGAAATGGAATGGGAAGAATGATATAGAATGGAATGGAACGGAGATAAATGGAATGGAATGGAATAGAGACGAATGTAATGGAAAGGAGAA
>NW_007261683.1:36739-40559 GCF_000164805.1 Carlito syrichta | reverse complement strand
GTGAGGAGTGGAATGGAGTGGAATGGAATGGAATGGAACATAATGCAATGGAATGGAGAGAAACGGACTGGAATAGAATGGAATGGAATGGAATGGAGAGGAATAGAATGGGCAGGAATGGATTAAAAAAGAGGGATGGAAAGGAATAGAATGGAATGGAATGGAGGTGAAGGGAATGGAATGGAATGGTGAGGAATGGAATGGACTGGAATGGAATGGAAGGAAGAAGGATGGAATGGAGTGGAGAGGAATGGATTGGAATGGAATGGAATGGAGAGGAATGGAATGGACTGGAATGGAATGGAAGGAAGAAGGATGGAATGGAATGGAGAGAAATGGATTGGAATGCAGAGAAATGAACAGGAATGGAATTGAATGGAATGGAATTGTGAGGGATAGAAAGGGATGGAACAGATAGGAGAGGAAGGGAATGGAATGAATGTTAAGGAATGTCTTGGAATTCAATGAAGAGGAATGGAATGGAATGGAGTGGAATGGAGTGGAATGGTTAACAATGGATTGGAATGGAATTGAATCGAAAGAACTGGAGGAAAATGAAATGTAGAGGAATTGAATGAAATGGAATGAAATGGAGAGGAATGGAATGGAAAGGAATGGAGGGGTATGGAATGGAGTGGGATGGTATGGAGAGGAATAGAATGGAATGGAATGAAAGGAATGAAATGCTATGGAATGGAACAGGGAGGAATGGAAAGGAATGGTATGGAAAGGAATGGAGAGGAATTAAATAGAATGGAATGGAGTGGAAGGAATGACATAGAATGAAATGGAATGACATAGAATGGAATTGAATGGAGATGAATGGAATGGAATGCAGAGGAATACTAAGGAAAGGAATGGAGAGGAATGGAATGGAGTGGAATTGAATGGAGAGGAATGGAAGGGAAGAGAGTCGAATGGAGAGGAAAGGAAAGGATTAAAATGTAATGTAGATGAATGGAATGGAATGGATAGGAATGGAGAGGAATGGAATTGAATGTAATGGAATGGAGAGGGATGGAATGGGAATGAAAGGATTAGAGAACAAAGGAGAAGAATGGATTGGAGAGGAATGGAGAAGAATGGACACAAATGTTATGTAATGTAATGGACTGGAATGGAACCACATGCAATGGAGAGGAATGGCGTGAAATGGAATGAGGTTGAATGGGAAGGAATGGAATAGTATGGAAGGGTTGGCATGGCATGGTATGGAATGGAATGGAATGGAGAGGAATGGAATGGAGAATAATTGCACGTAATGGAAAGAAACGGAGAGGAAAACAGGGAAATAGAATTTAATGTGGAGGAATGGAACAGAATGGAGTGGAATGGAAAGGAATGGAATGCATGGAACAGACACAAAAGGAATGGATTGGAATGAAGAGGGAAAGACAGGACTAGAATAGAATGGAATGAAATGGAATGGAGTGTGTGGAATGGAATGCTATGGACAGGAATAGAGAGGAAAGCAATGGAAAGGAATGGGATGTAAAGAAATGAAGTAGAATGGAGAGGAATGGAATGGAGTGTTATAAAATGGAATATAAAGGAATGGAATGGAAAGGCATAGGATGGAGAGGTATGGAATGAAGTGAAATGAAATGGAATAGAATGGAATGGAGAGGCATGTAATGGAAAGTATAGAATGGAATATAATGGAATAGAGAGGAATGGAATGGAGAGGAATGGAATAGAATGGAATGGAACAGAATGGAATGGATAGCCGGGATCAGAAAGGAATGGAATGGAAAGGAAAGGAATGGAAGGAATGATACAGAATTAAACAATATTGAGAGGAATGGAATGGAATAGAATGGGATGGAGAAGAATGGAATAGATTGGAGAGGAATGGAAAGGACTGGAATGGAATGGAATGGCAGGGACCGGAATGGAGTGGAATAAATGCGATTGAATAGAACAGAATGGAAAGGAGAGGAAGAAAAGGAATGGAATGGAAAGGAGACGAATGGAATTGAATGAAATGGAAGAAGAGAAATGGAATGGAATGCAGAGGACTGGACAGGAATGGAATTTAATGGAACAGAATGGAGAGGGATGGAATGGGATGGAACAGAGAAAAGAGGAATGGAATGGAATGGAATTGCAAGAAAAGGAATGGAATTGAATGGAGAGGAAATGAATAGAATGCAATGGAATGGAGTTGAATGTATAGCAATGGAATGGAATAGAATTGACTATAATGGAATGGAGAGGAATGCAATGGAGAGTAATGGAATGGAATGGAATGAAATGAAGAGGAATATAATGGAAGGGAATGGAGGGGAATGAAATGGAATTGAATTGGATGGTATGGATTGAATGAAATGGAATGCAAAGGAATGGCATGGAATTGAATGCAATGGAATAGAATGGAGAGGAATGAAATGGAATGGAAAGAATGGTGTGGAAAGAATAGAGAGGAATGGAATAGAATAGAACGGAATGGAGAGGTATGACATAGAATGGAATGGAATGCAGTTGTATGCTAAGGAAAGAAATGGAGAGGAATGGAATAGAATGGAATGGAATGAGAAGAATGACATAAAATGGAATGGAATGGAGAGGACTGGAAATGAATAGAATTGATTTGAATGGAGACGAATGGAATGGAATGGAGAGGGTAGGAAAGAAATGGAACAGAATGGAATGGAATGGAAAGGAGTGGAAAGGAATGAAATGGAACGTACAGCAATTGAATGGAATTGATAGGAAAGGAGAGGAATGGAGTTGAATGGAATGAAATGGAGAGGGATGGAATGGAATGGAAATAAACGTATTGGAGAGGAATGGAGATGAATGGAGAGGAATGGAGAGGAATAGACACAAATGTTATGTAATGAAATGGTCTGGAATGGAAAGGATTCAAGAGAGAGGAATATCGTGGAATGGAATGGAGTTGAAAGGAAAGGAATTGAATGGTATGGAATGGAACGCCATGGCTTGGTATGGAATGGAATGGAATGGAGAGGAATGGAATGGTTTCGAATGGAATCGAATAGAAGTGAGAGGAATGGAATGGAGAAGAATTGAATGGAATGGAATGTGGAGGAAAGAAAGGGAATGAAATGAAATGAAGTGGAATGGAGAAGAATTGAATGGAATGGAATGTGGAGGAAAGGAAGGGAATGGAATGAAATGGACTGGAATGGAATGGAATGGAGAGGAATGGAATGGAACGGAATGAAAGGATATGGAATGGAATGGAGAGGGAAGAATTGGAATAGAATAGAATGGAAAGCAATGGATAGGAGTGTAATGGAATTCAAGGCTATGAAGAGGAATAGAGTGGAAAGGAACGGAATGGAATGGAATGGAGAGTTATAGAATGTAATGTAAAAGAATGGAAAGGAATGGAATGTAGAATAATTGAATGGAATGGAATGGAAAGGCTTGGAGAAGCATGTAATGAAGAGGAATGGAATGTATTGAATAGATTAGAGAGGAATGGAATGCAAAGGAATGGAGAGAATGAAAGTAATGGAATGGAATGGGGAGGAATGGAATGGAATGGAGAGAGAATGAAAGTAATGTAATGGAATGGAAAGGAATGGATAGGAATGGAGAGGAATGCAATGGAAAGGAAAGGAATGGAGACAAATGGAAAGGAATGGAATAACATGGAATGGAATTGAGAAGGATAGAATGGAACGGAATGGTATGGAATACCATTCAGAGGTATTGAATGAAATGAAATGGAATGGTATGGAATGGATTGGAATGGAGAGGAATGGAATGGAATAGAATGGAATGGAATGGAATGGAATGGAATGGAATGGAATAGAATGTAGGGAAATGCAATGGAATGGAAGAGAGAGGA
>NW_007261683.1:34979-36719 GCF_000164805.1 Carlito syrichta | reverse complement strand
GAATGGAGTGGAACGGTATGGAATGGAATAGAAGGGAATGGAAGGGAATGGAGAGCAATTGAATGGAATGGAGACATATGGAATGGAGAGGTATAGAATGTAATGTAAAGGAATTTAATGGAATGGAATGGAATAGAATGGAATGGAGGAGAATGAAATGGAATGGCATGGAATATAATGGAGAGGAATGGTATGGAATGGAATGGAATGGAGAGGAATGGACTGGTATGGAATGGCATGGAATAGAAGGGAATGGAGAGGATTGGAATGGAATGGAATGGAAGGTAGAGGAATGAAATGGAGTGGAATTTAATGCAATGGAATAGAGTGGAATGGAATGGAGAGGAATGGAAAGCAATGGAATGGAATGGAATGGAGAGGAATGGAATGCAATAAAGAGGAACGGAAAGAATGGAATGCAATGGAGGGTAATGGTATAGAACGGAGTGGGGAGGAATAAAATGGAATGGATTAAAGGGAATGAAATCGAATGAAAGGGGAATGGAATGTAATAGAATGGAATGGAATGCCATGGGATGGAAATGAATGGAATGGAATGGAATGGAATCAAATGGAATGGAGAGGAAGGCCATGGAATGGAATGGAATAGAGAGGAATAGAATGGAATGGAATTTATATTAATGGTGAGGAATTGAATGGAATGGACCGACAGGAATGGAAAAGACAAGAGACGAATGGAATGAAATGGAAAGGGAGGAATGGAATGGAATGGAATCGAGGGGAATGGAAGTTATTGGAAGGGAATGGAATGGATTGCAGTGGAATGGAATGGAATAGAGGGAATGGACAGGAATGGAAGGGAATGGAAAGGAATGTAGAGCAATGGACTGGAATGGATAGAAAGAAGTAGAGTAGAATAAAATGGAATGGAATTGAATGGAATGGAACGCAATGAAGATGGATGGAATGGAATAAAATGGAATGGTATGCTGTAGAATGGAGAAGAATGGAAAGGGATGCTATGGAGAGGAATGGAATTCAAGGCAACGGAAATGAATGGAAAGGAATGGATTTCATAGAAATGTAGAGGAAAGAAAAGGAAGGCAAAGGAATGGAATGGAGAGAGATGGAATGGAATGGAATGGAATGGAATTAAACAGCGCCAAGATGAATGGAATGGAACAGAATGGAGTGGAATGGAGAGGGAATTAATGGAATAGACTGAATGGAATGAAATGGAATGCTACGTGGAGGAATGGAATGCAGGGTAATAGAATGGGATGGACTGAAACCGAATGGAGAGTAATGGAGAGGAAAGTATTGAATTGGAATTGATTGGAATAGAATGGAATGGAATGGAAAGGAGAGCAATGGAATGGAATGAAAAGCAGATGAATGAATTGGAAAGTAATGGAGATGAATGGATAGGAATGGAGACTAATGGACAGGAATGTTATGTAATGTAATGGATTTGAAAGGAAGGAATGGAATGGAGAGCAGTGGCATGAAATGGAATGCACATGGAGAGGAGTGGATTGGAATGGAACGGAATAGAATGGAGAGGAATGGAATGGAAAGGAATGGAATGGTATGGAAAGGAATGGAATGGAATAGAGTGGAGAGGAATGAAATGGAGAGGAATTGAAAGGAATTGATTGAAATGTGGAGGAAAGGAATGGAATGGAGAGGAATGGAATGGAATGGAAAGGAGTGGAGAGGAATGGAAAGGAATGGAATGGAATGGAGAGGGAAGAAATGGAATAGAATAGAATGGAAAGC
>NW_007261683.1:29861-34875 GCF_000164805.1 Carlito syrichta | reverse complement strand
ATGTAATGGAATGGAGTGGAGAAGAATAGAATGGACAAGAATGGAATGGAAAGGAGAGGGATGGAAATGAATAGAATGGAATAGATGGAAAGTAGAGGAATGGAGAGAAATGGATTGGACTGGAATCAAATGGAATACAGAGGGATAGAAAGGAGTGAAGAAGAATGGATGGAATGGAATGGAACAGAATGGAATGGAGAGGTGTGAAATGGAATGGAATGGAATGGAATAAAATGAAATGGAATGGAGAGAAATGGAGTGGAAAAGAATGCAATGGAATGGAGAATAATAGAATGGAATGGAAAGGAGTGGAGATGAATGTAACGGGCAGGAATGGATAGGAAAAGAGATAGATGGAAAGGAATAGAATGGAATGGAATGGAGGTTGAGTAGAATGGAACAGAGAGGAATGGAGAGGAATGAAATGGACTGGAATGGAATGGAATGGAAAGGCAGGGAGTGGAGTGGAGAGGAGTGGATTGGAATGGAACGGAATAGAATGGAGAGGAATGGAATGGAATGAAAAGGAATGGAATAAAGAGGCATGTAAAGGAGAGAATGGAATGGAAAGCAATGGTATGGAGAGGAATGGAATGGAGACGAATGGAACAGAATGGAATGGAACAGAAAGGAATGAAATAGAATGGAATTGAAGGAATGATATAGATTCGAATGGTACTGGGAGGACGGAATGGAATAGAATGGAATGGAGACTAAAGGACTAGAATGGAGAATTATGGAGAGGAATGGAATGGACTGGAATGGAAAGGAATGAAGAAGACTGGAATGGAGTGGAGTAAAATGGAATGGAATATAATGGAGAGGAATAGAATGGAGAGAAATGGGAGGAAATAGAATGTAATGGAGAGGAATAGAAGTGAATGAATGGAATAGAGAGGAATGGAATAGAATGAAATGGAATGGAGAAATTGAATGGAATGCAGAGGAATGGATAGGAATGGAATGGAATGGAGAGGGATGGAATTGGATGGAACAGAGAGCAAAGGAAGGGGATGAGTGGAATTTTAAGGAATGGATTAGAATCAATGCATTGGAATGGAGAGAAATAAATGGAGATGACTGGAGCGGAAAGAAATAGGGTCGAATGGAATGGAAAGGAATGTAATGGTGAGAAATGGAACGGTGTGGAGTGGAAGGGAATGGAATGGAAGGGAGAGGAATCGGAGGGAATACAGTGGAATGGATTGGAATGAAGAAGAACAGAAAGGAATAGAATGGAGAAGAATGGAAAGGAATGGAATGGGATGGAACAGAAAGGAATGGAATAGAATGGAGTGGAATATAATGGAATAGAAAGGCATGGAATGCAATGGAATGGAGAGGAATGGATTAGAATGAAATTGAATTGAATCAAATGGAGAAGAATGGAATGGAACGGAATGGAATGAAATGGAGTTTAGTGGAATATAATGGAGTGGAGTGGAATGGAAAGGAATGGAGAGGAATGGAATGGAGAGAAATGGAGTGGTATGGAGAAAAAGAATGGAATGGAAAGGAATGGAGAGGCAGGAAATTGAGAGGAATGTAATGGAGAGGAATGGAATGAAGAGTAATATAATGTAATTGAGATGAATGGAATGGAATGGAGAGGAACGGAATGGAATGGAAAGGAGAGATGTGGAAAGGAAAGGAGAGATGTGGAATGGAAAGGAACGGAATGGAATATAGATGAATGGAATGGAATATAGATGAATAGAAAGGAATGGAATGGAAAGGAACGAATGAAATGGAGTGCAATGAAATGGAATGGAGAGGAATGGAAGGGAAAGGAATGGAGATATACTGAATGGAGAGGAATGAAATGGAGTGGAATGGTTTGGAATGGAATGGAATGGAAATGAGAGGAATGGAGTGGAATGGAGAGGAATGGAATGAAATGGAATGGAGATATGTGGAATGGAGAGGAATGGAATGGAATGGAGAGTAAAGGAATCGAATGGAATAGAGTAGAATGGAGAGGAAAGGAATGGAATGGAATTTAATGGAATTGATTGGAGAGGATTCAAATGGAGTGGAAATAATTGGATCGAATGGAACGGAGAGGAATGGAATAGAATGAAATGGAGAGGAATGTAATGGAATGTAATTGAATGGAATGGAGTGGAATGGAATGGAAAATAATGAGTGGAGAAATGTAATGGTATAGAATGGAATGGAATTGAGAGGAACTGAATGAAATGGAAGGGACAGGAAGTTGTGCAGATGAATGGAATGGACTGGAATGGAATGGAAGGGTTAGGAATTTAATGGATGGGAGAGGAATGGAATGGAGAGGTTGGAATGGAATGGAGAGGAATGGAATGGAATAGAGTAGAATGGAATAATATGGAGTGATTTGGCTCGGGACAGAATGGAATGGAACGGAGAGGAATGTAATGGATGGATAGGACTGCAATGGAGTGGAGTGAAATGCAATGGAATGGAGGGGAATGGTATGGATTGGAATGGAACGGAATGGAATGGAATCAAATGGAATGGAATGGGATATAGAGGAATAGCATGTAATTTAGAGGAATGGAATGGAATTGAGAGGAATGGATTGGAATGGAATGGAGAGATGTGGAAAGGAGAGGAAAGGAATGGAATGGAATGGAGAGTAATGGAATGGAATGGAAAGGAGATGAATGGAATAGAAAGGAGTGGAATGAAATGGAATGTAGAGGAATGGAAGGAAGGGAATGAAGAGATACTGAGTGGAGATGAATGTAATGGAATGGAATGGAGAGGAATGGTTTGAAATGAAATGGAATGGAATGGAAAGGAGAGGAATGCAGTGGAATGGAGAAGAAATGGAATGGAATGGAGAGGAATGTAATGGAAAGGAATAGAATGAAATTGAATGGAGAGATGTAACACGGAGGGAATTGGAATGGAATGGAATGGAGAGGAATGGAATGGAATGGAATGGAGATGACAGGAATGGAAAGGAATGTAAAGGAGTTCAATGGAATGGAATGGAATGGAGAGTAATAGAATGTAATGGATAGGAATGAAATGGGAAGCAATTGAAAGAAATGGAATGGAATGAAATGGAATAGAACAGAATGGAATGGACTGGAATGGAATGGAATGGATTATAATGGACTGGAGTGGAGAGGAATGCAATGGAATGGAATGTAGAGGAATGGTTTGAAATGAAATGGAATGGTATGAAATGGAAAGGAGAGGAATGCAATGGAATGGAGAAGGAATGCAATGGAATGGCGAGAAATAGAATGGAGAGGAATGGAATGAAATTGAATGGAGAGATGTAACGTGGAAGGGATTGGAATGGAATGGAATGGAGAGAAAATGGAATGGAATGGAATGGAGATGAAAGGAATGCAATGGAGTTGAATGGAATGGAGAGTAATAGAATGTAATGGATAGGAATGAAATGGGAAGCAATAGAAAGGAAGGGAATGGAATAAAATGGAATAGAACGGAATGGAATGGACTGGAATGGAATGGAATGGATTATAATGGACTGGAGTGGAGAGGAATGGAAGGGAATGGAACGGAGAGGAATGTAATGGAGCAGAATGAAAAAAATGGTATGGATAGACACGGAATAGATTTGAACAGAATGAAATGGAATAGAATGGCTTGGAAAGGAGAGAAATGGAATGGAGAGGAATGGAATGAAGGGAAAGGATTTGAATGAGAGTTATGGAATGGAGATCAATGGAATGAAATGCACAGCATTGGGAGGGAATGGAGAGGAAAAATACGATGGAGTGGATTGGAATGGAATGGAGTGGCATGAAATGGAATGGAATGCAGAGGAATGGAAGGGAATGGCATGATTTGGAATGGAGTGTAGTGGAATGTAATGGATGAGAGTGGAATCGTATGGAATAGACTGGAGTGGAATGGAATGGAGAACACTGTATTGGAATGTAATGCCGAGGATTCGAATTGAAAAGAATGGAGAGGAAAGCAATGGAGATGGAACGAATAGAATGGCATGTAATGGCATCCATTGGAAAGGAATGGAGAGGAATGGAATGGAAAGGAATGGAAAACAATAGAATGAGAGGTATTAAATTGAGCGGAATGGTGTGGAATGGTATGGAATGGAGAGGAATGAAATGGTAGTGAAAGGAATGAAATGGAATGGAATGAATACAAATGGAATAAAATGGAATGGAATGGAATGGAGAGGAATGGAATGGATTGGAATGGAGTGGAATGGAATAAAGAGGAGTGGAATGGCTCGAGAAATTGAATGAAATGGAAAGGATAGGAATGGAATGGAAAGGAAGGAATGGAATGAAGAGGAATGGAATGGAGTTAATGGAGTGGAATGCAACGGAATGGAATGGAATGGAATAGAGAGAAATGAAAAAAGTAATGGATTGGAGAGCAATGCAGTGGAATGGAGAGAAATAAATGGAGATGACAGGAGCGGGATGGAATGGAGTGGAATGGAATGGAAAGGAATGGAAAGGAATGTAATGGTGAGAAATGGAACGGTGGGGAGTGGAAGGGTATGGAATGGAATGGAATGGAAGGGAGAGGAATCAGAGGGAATACAGTGGAATGGATCAGAATGGAGAATAACAGAAAGGAATAGAATGGAGAAGAATGGAAAGGAATGGAATAGAATGGAGTAGAATGCAATAGAATAGAGAGGCATGGAATGCAATGGAATGGAGAGGAATGGATTAGAATGAAATTGAATTCAATCAAATGAAGAAGAATGAAATGGAATGAAATGGAGTTAAGTGGAATATAATGGAGTGGAGTGGAATGGAAAGGAATGGAGAGGAATGGAATGGAGAGGAATGGAGTGGTATGGAGATAAAGAATGGAATGGAAAGAAATGGATAGGCAGGAAATTGAGCGGAATGGAATGGAGAGGAATGGAATGAAGAGGAATAGAATGTAATCGAGATGAATGGATTAGAATGGAGAGGAATGGAATGGAATGGAAAGGAGAGATGTGGAATGGAAAGGAATGGAATGGAATGGAGATGAATGGAATGGAATGGAGATGAATGGAATGGAAAGG
>NW_007261683.1:24675-29740 GCF_000164805.1 Carlito syrichta | reverse complement strand
AATGGACATATACTGAATGGAGAGGAATGAAATGGAATGGAGTGGTGTCAAATGGTTTGGAATGAAATGGAATGGATTGGAAAGGAAATGAGAGGAATGGAATGGAATGCAATGGAGAGGAACGGAATGAAATGGAATGGAGAGATGTGGAATGGAGAGGAATGGAAAGGAATGGAGACAAATGGAATCGGGAATGAAATAGAATGGAGAGGAATGGAATGGAATGGAACTTAATGGAATTGATTGGAGAGGAATCGAATGTAGTGGAAAGAATTGGAATGGAATGGAATGGAGAGGAGTGGAATGGAGAGGAATGGAATAAAATGTAATTGAATGGAATGGAGTGGAATGGAATGGAAAATAATGGAGTGGAGAAAGGTAATGGCATAGAATAGAATGGAATTGAGAGAAATTGAATGAAATGGAAGGGACAGGATGTTGTGCAGATGAATGAAATGGATTGGAATGGAATCAAAGGGACAGGAATGGAATGGAATGGAAAGGAATGAAATGCCATGGAGTGGAATGGAATGGAATGAAGTGGGATAGAATAGAATGGAATGAAGATGAATGGAATGAATTGACGTGTAATGGAATGGAGTGGAGTGGAATGTAATGGATGAGAGTGGAATCGAATGTAATTGAATGTAGTGGAATGGAATGGAATGGAAAGGAGAAGAATGCAATGGAATGGAATGCACAGGAAAGGAATTGAATGGAATGGAGAGGAATGCATTGGAGATGGAAGGAATAGAATGACATTGAATGGCATCGAATGGAAAGGAATGGAGGGGAATGGAATGGAATGGAAGGGTATGGAGAGGAATGGAATCATAGGAAAAGGAATGGCATGGAATGAAATCGAATGGAATGGAGAAGAATGGAATGGATAGGAATGGAATGAAATAGACAGGAACGTAATAGAGGAAAGCAATGGAATGGAGAGGAATGGAATAGAGAGTAGTGAAATGGAGCGGATTGTAATGGAATGGAATGGAGAGGAGTTGAATGGAATGAAAAGGAGCAGAATGGTATGGAAAGAAATGAGATGGAATGGAAGTAATAGAAATGGAATGGAAGAGAGAGGAATGGAATGGAGAGGAATGTAATGGAGGCAATGATGTGGAATTGAATGGAATGGAATGGAATGAAGAGGAATGGAATGGAAAGTAATGGATTGGAGAGCAATGCATTGGAATGGAGAGAAATGAAATGAGAGGAATGAAGTGGAATGGAATGGAGTGGAACGGAATGGAATGGAAAGGTAAAGAATGTAATGGAGAGGAATGGAATGATGTGGAGTGGAATGGTGCGGAATGGAACAGAATGGAATGGAATGGAGAGGAATGGGATGGAAACGAGGAATGGAATGGAATGGAGTGGAACCAAATCAAATGGATTGGAATGAAATGGAAAGGAGAGGAAAGCAATACAGAGGAAAGGAATGCAATTGAATGGAGAGGAACGGATTAGAATGGAATGGAGTGGAGTTTAATGGAATGGAAAGGAAAGGAATGGTATGGAATGGAATGGAATGGAGAAGAATTGAATGAAATGGATTTGAACGGAGGATTGGAATGGAATGCAGTGGGATAGAAAGGATTGGAATGAAGAAGAATGGAATAGAATTGAGTGGAAGGGAGAGAAAAGAAATGGAAAGGAATGGAATGGAGTGGACTCGAATTATATAGAGAGAAAATGAATGGAGCAAAGAGTAATGGAAAGAAAAGGAGAGGAATGGAATGGAACTGAATGGAGAGGAATGGAATAGATAGGAATTCAATGGAATGGAATGGAGAGGAATGGAAAGGAATGGATTGGAAAGTAGAGGAACGGAATAGAATGGAGTGGAATGGAATGGAATGGAGAAGAATGGAATGGAAGGAATGGGAATGGAGAGGAATGGTTTGGAATGAAATGGAATGGAGAGAAATGGAATGTAATGGGGAGGAATTGAATGGAGAGGAATGGAATGAAATGGAAAGGAGAGATGTGGAATGGAGAGGAATGGAAGGGAATGGAGAGTAATGGAATGGAATGGAGATGAATGGAATGGAATAGAATGCAATGGACTGGAGTGGAATGCAATGGTGAGTAATCGAATGTAATGGATAGGAATGAAATGGCAAGCAATGGAGAGAAATGGAATGGAAAGAAATGGAATAGAATGGAATGGAATGGTTTAGACAGAATGAAATGGGGAGGAATGGACTGGAGTGGAGAGGAATGTAAGGGAATGGAATGGAAAGGAATGAAATGGAGCGAAATGGAATAAAATGGAATGGAGAGAAATGGAATAGATTGGAAAAGAATGGAACGGGATAGCATGGAAAGGAATGGAGAGGAATGGAATAGAAAGAAATGAAATGGAGGGATATGAATGGAATGAGATAATGGAATGGAGAGCAATGGAATGGAATGCAGAGGATTGGAAGGGAATGGAGGGGAATGAAATGAGATGGAGCGGATTGGAATGGGATGGAGTGGCATGGAATGGAATAGAATGCAGAGGAATGGAATGGATGGAAAGGACTGGAATGGAGTGGTGTGGAATGCAATGGAATGGAGACAAATGGAATGGAATGGATTGGAATGGAATGGAATCAAATGGAATGGAATGGAATATAGAGGAATAGCACGTAATTTAGAGGAATGGAATGGAATTGAGAAGAATGGATTGAAATGAAATGGAGAGATGTGGAAGGGAGAGGAATGGAATGGACTGGAATGGAGAGCAATGGGATGGAATGGAGATGAATGGAATCAAATCGAGTGGAATGAAATGGAATATAGAGTAATGGAAGGAAGGGAATGAAGAGATACTGAGTGGAGAGGAATGCAAGGGAATGGAATGGAGAGGAATGGTTTGAAATGAAATGGAATGGAAAGGAGAGGAATGCAATGGAATGGAGAGGACTGGAATGAAATTGAATGGAGAGATGTAACGTGGAGGGGATTGGAATCGATTGGAATGGAGATGAATGAAATGGAATGGAATAGAATGGAATGGAATGGACTGGAATGGATTATAATGGACTGGAGTGGATTGGAATGGAATGGAATGGAACAGAGAGGAATGGAATGGTGCGGAATGGAATAAAACGGAATGGATAGAAATGGAATAGATTGGAATAGAATGGAATGGGATAGAATGAAATGGAATGGAGAGTAATGGAATGGAGAGGAATGAAATGGAATGGAATTTAATGGAATTGATTGGAGAGGAATCAAATGGAGTGGAAAGAATTGGAATGGAATGGAATGGAGAGGAATGGAATGGAATGGAATGGAGAAGAATGGAATGTAATTGAATGGAATGGAGGGGAATGGAATGGAAAATAATGGAGTGGAGAACTGTAATGGTATAGAATGGAAGGGAATTGAGAAGAATTGAATGAAATGGAAGGGAAAGGAAGTTGTGCAGATGAAAAGAATGGATTGGAATGGAATGTAAGGGATAGGAATGGAATGGATGGGAGAGGAATGGAATGGAGAGGTTGGAATGAAATGGAGAAGAATGAAATGGAATGGAGTAGAATGGAATAAATGGAGTGATTTCGCTTGGGATGGAACGGAATGGAATGGAGAGTAATGGAATGGTTGAATAGGACTGAAATGGAGTGGAGTGGAATGCAATGGAATGGAGAGGAATGGAATGGAATGGTATGGAACGGAATAAAATGGAATTGAATGGAATATAGAGGAATAGCATGTAATTTAGAGGAATGGAATGGAATTGAGAGGAATGGATTGGAATGGAATGGAGAGATGTGGAAGGAAGGGGAATTGAATGGAATGGAATGGAGAGCAATGGAATGGAATGGAATGGAGATGAATGGAATGGAATGGAGTGGAATGAAATGGAATGTAGATGAATGGAAGGAAGGGAATGAAGAGATACTGAGTGGAGAGGAATGCAATGGAATGGAATGGAGAGTACTGGTTTGAAATGAAATGGAATGGAATGGAATGAAAAGGAGAGGAATACAATGGAATGGAGAAGAAATGCAATGGAATGGAGAGGAACGGAATGGAGAGGAATGGTATGATATTGAATGGAGAGATGTAACGTGGAGGTAATTGTAATGGAATGGATTGGAGTGGAATGGAATGGAATGGAGAAGAAAGGAATGGAAAGGAATGCAAAGGAGTTGAATGGAATGGAATGGAATGAAGAGTAATAGAATGTAATGGATAGGAATGAAATGGGAAGCAATGGAAAGGAATGGAATGGAATAGAACGTAATGGAATGGACTGGACTGGAATGGAATGGATTATAATGGACTGGAGTGGAGAGGAATGCAATGGAAAGGAATGGAGAGGATAGGTTTGAAATGAAATGGAATGGAATGGAATGGAAAGGAGAGGAATGCAATGGAATGGAGAAGGAATGCAATGGAATGGAGAGGAATAGAATGGAGAGGATGGAACGGAATGGAATGGAGAGTAATGGAATGGTTGAATAGGACTGGAATGGAGTGGAGAGGAATGGAATGAAATTGAATGGAGAGATGTAACGTGAAGGGGATTGGAATGGAATGGAATGGAGAGAAATGGAATGGAATGGACTGGAGATGAAAGGAATGGAAAGGAATGCAATGGAGTTGAATGGAATGGAATGGAATGGAGAGTAATAGAATGTAATGGATAGGAATGAAATGGCAAGCAATGGAAAGGAAATGAATGGAATGAAATGGAATAGAATGGAATGGAATGAACTGGAATGGATTATAATGAACTGGAGTGGAGAGGAATGGAAGCAAATGGAACGGAGATGAATGGAATGGAGTGGAATGGAATAAAATGGAATGGATAGAAATGGAATAGATTGGAATAGAATGGAACGGGATAGAATGGATTGGAATGGGGAGGAATGGAATAGAGAGGAATGGAATGAAGGGAAGGGAATGAAATGAGAGTAATGGAATGGAGATCAATGGAACGGAATGCACAGCATTGGGAGGGAATGGAGAGGAAAGAAATGCTATGGAGTGGATTCGATTGGAACGGAGTCTCATGGAATGCAGAGGAATGGAAGGGAATGGCGTGAATAGGAATGGAGTG
>NW_007261683.1:20392-24585 GCF_000164805.1 Carlito syrichta | reverse complement strand
AGGGAATGGAATGGATAGGAATGGAGTGGAGTGGAATGTAGTGGATGAGAGTGGAATCAAATGGAATAGAATGGAGTGGAATGGAATGGAGAACAATGCAATGGAGTGAAATGCCGAGGTCTGGAATTGAATAAAATGGAGAGGAAAGCAATGGCAATGGAACGAATAGAATGCATGGAATGGCATTCATAGGAAAGGAATGGAGAGTAATTGAATGGAATGGAATGGAAAACAATAGAACTGAGAGGTATTAAATGGAGAGGAATGCAGTGGAATGGTATGGAATGGAGAGGAATGAAATGGTGGTGAAAGGAATGAAATGGAATGGAGAGGAATGAAATGGAATGGAATGAAATGGAATGGAGACAAATGGAATAAAATGGAATTGAATGGAGAAGAATGGAATGGATTGGAAAGGAGTGGAATGGAATAAAGAGGAGAGGAATGGCGTGGGATATTGAATGAAATGGAAAGTATAGAAATGGAATGGAACAGAAGGAATGGAATGAAGAGGAAAGGAATGGAGTCAATGGAGTTGAATGGAAAGGAATGGAATGGAATGGAATGGAATGGAGAGGAATCGAAAGTAATGGATTGGAGAGCAATGCATTGGAATGGAGAGAAATAAATGGAGATGCCCGGAGCGGAATGGAATAGGGGGGAAAGGAATGGAAAGGAATGGAAAGGAATGTAACTGTGAGAAATGGAATAGTGTGGAGTGGAAGGGTATGGAATGGAAGGGAGAGGAATCGGAGGGAATACAGCGGCATGGATTGGAATGGAGAAGAACAGAAATGAATAGAATGGAGAAGAATGGAAAGGGATGGAATGGAATGGGATGAAACGGAAAGGAATGGAATGCAATGGAATAGAGAGGCATGGAATGCAACGGAATGGAGAGGAATAGATTAGAATGAAATTGAATTGAATCAAATGGAGAAGAATGGAATGGAACGGAATGTAATGAAATGGAGTTTAGTGGAATGTAATGTAGTGGAGTGTAATGGAAAGGAATGGAGAGGCAGGAAATTGAGAGGAATGGGATGGAAAGGAATGGAATGAAGAGGAATAGAATGTAATAGAGATGAATGGAATGGAATGGAGAGGAATGGAATGGAATGGAAAAGAGTGATGTGGAAGGGAAAGGAATGGAATGGAATGGAGATGAATGGAATGGAATGGAATTGAAAGGAATGGAATGGAATAGAGTGCAATGAATTGGAATGGAGAGGAAAGGAAGGGAATGGAATGGAGTTATACTGAATGGAGAGGAATGAAATGGAATGGAATTGTGTGGAATGGTTTGGAATGAAATGGAATGGAAATGAGAGAAATGGAATGGAGAGGAATGGAATGGAGAGGAATGGATTGAAATGGAATGGATTGAAATGGAATGGAGAGATATGGAATGGAGAGGAAAGGAATGGAATGGAGAAGAATGGAATGGAATGGAATAGAATGGAGACAAATGGAATGGAATGGAATTTAATGGAATTGATTGGATAGGAATAGAAGGGAGTGGAAAGAATTGGAATGGATTAGAATGGAGTGGAATGGAATGGAATGGAATGGAGAGGAATGAAATGGAATGTAATTGAATGGAATGGAGTGGAATGGAATGGAAAATAATGGAGTGGAGAATAGTAATGGTATAGAATGGAATGGAATTGAGAGGAATTGCATGAAATGGAAGGGAAAGGAAGTTGTGCAGATGAATAAAATGGATTGGAATGGATGGGAGAGGAATGGAATGGAGAGGTTGGAATGGAATGGAGAGGAATGGAATGGAATGGAGTAGAATGGAATGGAATGGAGTGATTTGGCTTGGGATGGAGTAGAATGGAACGGAAAGGAATGAAATGGATGGATAGGACTGGAATGGAGTGGAGTGGAATGCAATGGAATGGAGAGGAATGGAATGGAACGGAAAGGACTGGAATCGAATGGAATGGAATATAGAGGAAAAGCATGTAATTTAGAGGAGTGGAATGGAATTTAGACGAATGGATTGGAATGGAATGGAAAGAGTGGAAGGGAGAGGAATGGAATGGAGAGCAATGGAATGGAATGGAATGGAGATGAATGGAATGTAATGGAGTGGAGTGAAATTGAATGTAGAGGAATGGAAGGAAGGGGATGAAGAGATACTGAGTGGAGAGGAATGCAATGGAATGGAATGGAGAGGAATAGTTTGAAATGAAATGGAATGGAATGGAAAGGAGAGGAATGCAATGGAATGGAGAAGAAATGGAATGGAATGGAGAGGAATGGAATGGAGAGGAATAGAATGAAATTGAATGGAGAGATGTAACATGGAGGGAATTGGAATGGAATGGATTGGAGATGAAAGGAATGGAAAGGAATGCAAAGGAGTTGAATGCAATGAAATAGAATGGAGAGTAATAGAATGCAATGGATAGGAATGAAATGGAAAGCAATGGAAAGGAATGGAATGAAATGGAATAGAACGGAATGGAATGACTGTATTATAATGTACTGGTGTGGAGGTGAATGCAATGGAATGGAATAGATAGGAATGGTTTGAAATGGAATGGAATGGAGGGAGAGAAATTAAAAGGAATGGAGAATGAATGCAATGGAATGGAGAGGAATGGAATGAAATTGAATGGAGAGATGTAACATGGAGGGAATTGGAATGGAATGGAATGGAGAGAAATGGAATGGAATGGAATGGAGATGAAAGGAATGGAAAGGAATGCAATGGAGTTGAATGGAATAGAATGGAAAGCAGAGTAATAGAATGTAATGAATAGGAATGAAATGGCAAGCAATGGAAAGGAATGGAATGGAATGAAATGGAATAGAACGGAATGGAATGGACTGGAATGGAATGCAATGGACTATAATGGACTGGAATGGAGAGGAAAGGAAGGGAATGGAACGGAGAGGAAAGGAATGGAGCGGAATGGAATAAAATGGAATGGATAGATTGGAATAGAATGGAACGGGATAGAATGAAATGGAATGGAGAGTAATGGATTGGAGAGGAATGAAATGGAATGAGAGGAATGGATTGGAATGAAAATGAATTGAATCAAATGGAGAAGAATGGAATGGGACGGAATGGAATGAAATGCAGTTTAGTGGAATATAATGGAGTGGAGTGGAATGGAAAGGAATGGAGAGGAATGGAATGGAGAGGAATGGAGTGGTATGGAGAAAAACATGAAATGGAAAGGAATGGAGAGGCAGGAAATTGAGAGGAATGGAATGGAGAGGAATGGAATGAAGAGGAACAGAATGTAATTGAGATGAATAGAAAGGAATGGAGAGGAATGGAATGGAATGGAATGGAAAGGAGACATGTGGAATGGAAAGGAATGGAGTTGAGATGAATGGAATGGAATGGAGAAGAATGGAATGGAATGGAAGGGAATGGAATGGAATGGAGTGCAATGAAATGGAATGGAGAGGAATGGAAGGGAATGGAATGGAGATATACTGAATGGAGAGGAATGAAATGGTGTGGAATGGTTTGGAATGAAATGGAATAGAATGGAATGGAAAAGAGGAATGGAATGGAGAGGAATAGAATGAAATGTAATGGAGAGATGTAGAATGGAGAGGGATGGAATGGAATGGAAAAGAATGGAATGGAATGGAATGGAATAGAATGGAGAGGAATGGAATGGAATGGAATTTAATGGAATTGATTGGAGAGGAATCGAATGGAGTGGAAAGAACCGGAATGGAATGGAATGGAATGGAGAGGAATGGAATGGAATGGAATGGAGTGGAGTGGAATGGAAAATTATGGAGTGGAGAAATGTAATGGTATAGAATGGAATGGAATTGAGAGGAATTGAATGAAATGGAAGGGACAGGAAATTGTGCAGATGAATGGAATGGATTGGGAAGGAAAGAAGGGATAGGAATGGATTGGATGGGAGAGGAATGCAATGGAGAGGTTGGAATGAAATGAAGAGGAATGGAATGGAATGGAGTAGAATGTAATGGAATGGAGTGATTTGACTTGGGATGGAATGGATTTGAACGGAGAGGAATGTAATGGATGGATAGGACTGGAATGGAGTGGAGTGGAATACAATGGAATGGAGAGCAATGGAATGGAATGGAACAGAATGGAATAGATTCAAATGGAATGGAATGGAATATAGAGGAATAGCATGTAATTTAGAGGAATGGAATGGAATTGAGAGGAATGGATTGGA
>NW_007261683.1:19244-20372 GCF_000164805.1 Carlito syrichta | reverse complement strand
GGAATGAAATGGAATGTAGAGGAATGGAAGGAAGGGAATGAAGAGATACTGAGTAGAGAGGAATGCAATGGAATGGAATGGATAAGAATGGTTTGAAATAAAATGGAATGGAATGGAATGGAAAGGAGAGGAATGCATTGGAATGGAGAAGAAATCCAATGGAATGGAGAGGAATGGAATGGAGAGGAATACAATGAAAATGAGTGGAGAGATGTAATATGGAGGGAATTGGAATGGAATGGAATGGAGAGAGATGGAATGGAGAGAGATGGAATGGAGATTAAAGGAATGGAAAGAATGCAAAGGAGTTGAATGGAATGGAATTGAATGAAGAGGAATAAAATGTAATGGATAGGAATGAAATGGCAGGCAATGGAAAGGAATAGAATGGAAAGAAATGGAATAGAACGGAATGGAATGGACTGGACGGAATAGACTGGATTATAATGGACAGGAGTGGATAGGAGTGCAATGGAATGGAATGGAGAGGAATGGTTTGAAATGAAATGGAATGGAATGGAAAGTAGAGGAATGCAATGGAATGGAGAAGGAATGCAATGGAATGGAGAGGAATAGAATGGAGAGGAATGGAATGAAATTGAATGGAGAGATGTAACGTGGAGGGTTTTGTAATGGAATGGAATGGAGAGGAATGGAAAGGAATGGAATGGAGATGAAAAAAATGGAAAGGAATGCAATGGAGTTTAATGGAATGGAGAGTAATAGAATGTAATTGATAGGAATGAAATGGCAAGCAATGGAAAGGAATAGAATGGAATGAAATGTAAGAGAAAGGAATGGAATGGACTGGAATGGAATGGAATGGATTATAATGGAATGCAGTGGAGAGGAATGGAAGGGAATGGAACAGAGAGGAAAGAAATGGAGAGGGATGGAATAAAATGGAATGGATAGAAATGGAATAGATTGGAATAGGATGAAACGGGATACAATGGATTGGAATGGAGAGAAATGAAATGGAGAGGAATGGAATGAAGGGAAGGGAATGGAATGAGAGTAACGGAATGGAGATAAATGGAATGGAATGCACTGCATTGGGAGGGAATGGAGAGGAAAGAAATGCTATGGAGTGGATTGGAATGGAGTGGCATGGAATGGAATGGATTG
>NW_007261683.1:14791-18993 GCF_000164805.1 Carlito syrichta | reverse complement strand
TAGAATAGAATGAAAAGGAATGGAGATCAAGGGAATAAAATAGACTAGTTGGAGAGGAATGCAATGGATTGGAATGTAGTGGAATGGAATAAAGAGGAGTGGAATGGTATGGGATATTGAATGAAATGGAAAAAAAGGAATGGATCAGAACGGAAGGAATGGAATGAAGAGGAATGGAATGGAGTCAATGGAGTGGAATGCAAAGGAATGGAATGGAGAGGAATGGAATGGAAAGTAATGGATTGGAGAGTAATGCATTGTAATGGAGAGAAAAAAATGGAGATGACTGGAGCAGAAGGAATGGAGTGGAATGAAATGGAAAGGAATGGAAAGGAATGTAATGGTGAGAAATAGAACGGTATGGAGTGGAAGGGTATGGAATGGAATGGATCGGAAGGGATAGGAATCGGAGGGAATACAGCGGAATGTATTGGAATGGAAAAGAACAGAAAGGAACAGAATGGAGAAGAATGGAAAGGAATGGAATGGAAAGGGATGAAACTGAAAGCAATGGAATAGAATTTACTGGAATGCAATGGAATAGAGAGGCATGGAATACAATGGAATGGAGAGGAATAGATTAGAATGAAATTGAATTGAATCAAATGGAGAAAAACGGAATGGAAAGGAATGGAATGAAATGGAGTTTAGTGGAATATAATGTAGTGGAGTGGAATGGAAAGGAATGGAGAGGAATGGAATGGAATGGAGAGGAATGGAATGGAATGGAGAGATGTGGAATGGAGAGGAATGGAATGGAATGGAGAGGAATGGAATGAAATGGAATGGAGAAATGTGGAATGGAGAGGAATGGAATGGAATAGAGAAGAATGGAATCTAATGGATTGGAATAGAATGGAGAGGAATGGAATTTAATGGAATTGATTGGAGAGGAATAGAATGGAGTGGAAAGAATTGGAATGGAGAGGAATGGAATGGAATGGAATGGAGAGGAATGGAATGTAAGGTAATAGAATGGAATGGAGTGGAAAGGAATGGAAAATAATGGTGTGCAGAAATGTAGTGGTATAAATGGAATGGAATTGAGAGGAACTTAATGAATTGGAAGGCACAGGAAGTTGTGCAGATGAATGGAATGGATTGTGATGGAATGGAAGGGATTGAAATGGAGTGGATGGGAGAGGAATGGAATGGAGAGGTTGGAATGGAATGGTGAGGAATGGAATGGAATGGATTAGAATGGAATGGAATGGAGTTCTTTGGCTTGGGATGGAATGGAATAGAGCAGAGAAGAATGGATTGGATGGATAGGACCGGAATGGAGTGAAGTGGAATGCAATCGAATGGAAAGGAATCAAGTGGAATGGAACGGAATGGAATGGAATCAAATGTAATAGAATGGAATATGGAGGAATAGCATGTAATTTAGAGGAATGGAATGGAATTGAGAGGAATGGATTGGAATGGAATGGAGAGATGTGGAAGTGAGAGGAGTGGTATTCAATGGAAAGGAGAGCAATGAAATGTAATGGAATTGAGATGAATGGAATAGAATGGAGTGGAATGAAATGGAATGTAGAGGAATGGAAGGAAGGGAATGAAGAGATACTGAGTGGAGATGAATGTAATGGAATGGAATGGAGAGGAATGGTTTGAAATGAAATGGAATGGAATGGAAAGTAGAGGAATGCAATGGAATGGAGAAGGAATGCAATGGAATGGAGAGGAATAAAATGGAGAGGAATGGAATGAAATTGAATGGAGAGATGTAACGTGGAGGGTTTTGTAATGTAATGGAATGGAGAGGAATGGAAAGGAATGGAATGGTGATGAAGAAAACGGAAAGGAATGCAATGGAGTTGAATGGAATGGAATGGAATGGAGAGTAATAGAATATAATGGATAGGAATGAAATGGCAAACAATGGACAGGAATGGAATGGAATGAAATGTAATAGAAAGGAATGGAATGGACTGGAATGGAATGGAATGGATTATAATGGACTGCAGTGGAGAGGAATGGAAGGGAATGGAACGGAGAGGAAAGGAATGGAGCGGGATGGAATAAAATGGAATGGATAGAAATGGAATAGATTGGAATAGGATGGAACGGGATACAATGGATTGGAATGGAGAGAAATGAAATGGAGAGGAATGGAATGAGGGGAAGGGAATAGAATGAGAGTAACGGAATGGAGATAAATGGAATGGAATGCACTGCATTGGGAGGGAATGGAGAGGAAAGAAACGCTATGGAGTGGATTGGAATGGAATGGAGTGGCATGGAATGGAATGGAATGCAGGGGAATGGAAGGGAATGGCGTGAATAAGAATGGAGTGGAGTGAAATGTAATGGATGAGAGTACAATCGAATGGAATAGATTGGAATGGAATGGAATCGAGAGCAATGCAATGGAATGGAATGCTGAGAAATGGAATTGAATAGAATGGAGAGGAAAGCAATGGAGATGGAATGAATAGAATGGCATGGAATGGCATCCAATGAAAAGAAATGGAGAGGAATGGAATGGAATGGAAAGGAAAGCAATAGAAAGGAGAGGTATTAAATGGAGAGGAATGGAGTGGAATGGTATGGAATGGAGAGGAATGAAATAGTGGTGAAAGGAATGAAATGTAATGGAGGGGAATGAAATGGAATGGAATGAAAAGGAATGGAGACAAATGGAATAAAATAGAATGGTTGGAGAGGAATGGAATGGACTGGAATGTAGTGGAATGGAATAAAGAGGAGTGGAATGGCACGGGATATTGAATGAAATGGAAAGGAAAGGAATGGATCGGAACGGAAGGAATGGAATGAAGAGGAATGGAATGGAGTCAATGGAGTGGAATGCAAAGGAATGGAATGGAGAGGAATGGAATGGAAAGTAATGGATTGGAGAGCAGTGCATTGCAATGGAGAGAAAAGAAATGAAAGGAATGAAGTGGAATGGAATGGAATGGAAATGTAAGGAAAGGAATGGAGAGGAATGGAATGATGTGGAGTGGAAAGGTGCTGAATGGAATGGAATGGAATGGAGAGGAATTGGATGGAAACAGAGGAATGGAATGGAATGGAGTGGAACGATATCGAATGGATTGGAATGAAATGGAATGGAGACAAAAGCATTAGAGAGGAAAGGAATGCAATTGAATGGAGAGGCATGGATTAGAATGGAATGGAGTGAAATTTAATGGAATGGAAAGGAAAGGAATGGTATGGAATGGAATGGAATTGAGAGGAATGGAATGGAATGGAATTGAACGGAGGATTGGAATGGAATGCAGTGGGATAGAAAGATATGGAATGTAGAGGAATGGAATGGAATTGAATGGAATGGAGAGGAATGAAATGGAATGGAATGGAATGGTGTGGACTAGAATTATATGGAGAGAAATGAATGGAACCGAGAGTAATGGAATAAAACGGAGAGGAATAGATTGAAATGAAATGTGGAGGAATGGAAGCAAGGGAATGAAGAGATACTGAGTGGAGAGGAATGCATTGGAATGGAATGGAGAGGAATGGTTTGAAATGAAATGAAGTAGAATGGAATGGAAAGGAGAGGAATGGAATGGAATGGAGAAGGAATGGAATGGAATGGATAGTAATGGAATGGAGAGGAATGGAAAGAAATTGAATGGAGAGATGTAACATGGAGAGGATTGGAATGGAATGGAATGCAATGGAGATGAATGGAATGGAAAGTTATGCAATGGAGTTGAATGGAATGGCATGGAATGGAGAGTAATAGAATGTAATGGATAGGAATGAAATGACAAGCAATGGAGAGCAATGGAATGAAGTAGAATGGAATGGAACGATTGGAATGGAATGGAATGGAGAGGAATGGACAGGAATGGAGAGGAATGGAATGGAGTCAATAGAGTGGAATTGAAAGGAATTGAATGGAATGGAATGGAGAGGAATGGAATGCAATAGAATGGAATGGAGAGGAATGGAATAAAGAGGAGTGGAAGGAACGGGATGGAATGGAAAGGAATGGAAAGGAGAGGAATTGAATAGAACGGAATGGAGAGGAATAGTATGGACGTGAATGGAATGAAATGGAAGGGATAGGAATGGAATGGAACCGAGAGGAATGGAATGAAGAGAAATAGAATTTAGGCAATGGATTGGAATGGAATGGAGAGGAATGGAATGAAATGGAATGTAAAGGAATGGATTGGAGAGCAATGCATTGGAGTGGAAAGAAATGAAAAGGTGAGGACTGGAGTAGA
>NW_007261683.1:7346-14771 GCF_000164805.1 Carlito syrichta | reverse complement strand
TGGAGTAGAAAGAATGGAGTGGAGTAGAATGGACTGGAAAAGAATGAAGAGGAATGGGATGGAATACAGAGGAATGGAATCGAATGGAGAGGAACAGAACGGAATGGAGATGAATGCAATGGAGAGGAAAGGAATGCAGTGGAATGGAGAGGAATGGATTAGAATGGAATGGAGTGGAGTTTAATGGAAAGGAAAGAAAAAACATGGTATAGAATGGAATGGAATGAAGACGAAGGGAATGGAAAGGAATGGAACGGAGAGGATTGGAATAGAATGCAGTGAAATGGAAAGGAATGGAATGTAGAGGAATAGAATGGAATGGAATGGAATGGAGAGGAGTGGAATAGAGTGAAATGGTATGGAGTGGAATCGAATGAAATAGAGAGGAAATGAATTTAATTGAGAGGAATGAAAAGAAATGGAGAGGAATGGAATGGAACAGAAAGGAGAGGATTGGAATGGATAGGAATTCAATGGAATAGAATGGAGAGGAATGGAAAGGAATGGAATGGAAAGAAATGGAAAGGAGAGGAATGGAATAGAATGGAGTGGAATGGAAAGGAATGGAGAGAAATGGAATGGAATACAGAGGAATGGAATAGAAAGGCATGGAATGCAATGGAATGGAGAGGAATGGATTAGAATGGAATTGAATTGAATCAAATGGAGAATAATGGAGTAGAACAGAATGGAATGGAATGGAGTTTAATGGAATGTACTGGAATGGAGTGGAATGGAAAGGAATGGAATGGAAAGGAATGGAGAGGAATGGTGTGGAATGGAGGGAAAGGAATGGAATGGAAAGGAATGGAGAGGCATGAAATTGAGAGGATTGGAATAGAGAGGAATCTATTGGAATGGAGAGAAATAGAATGTAATGGAGAGGAATCGAATGGAATGGAGAGGAATGGAATGGAATTGAAAGGAGTGATGTGGAATGGAGCGGAATGGAATGGAATGGAGAATTATAGAATTGAATACAATGGAGATAAAAGGAATGGAAAGAATGGACTGAAATGAAATGTAATGGATAGTAATGGAAGGGAAGGGAAGGGAGATATACTGAATGTGGAGGGGTGCAATGAAAAAGAATGGAGTAGAATGGTTTGGAATGAAATGGAATGGAAGGAAATCGAACTGAGAGTAATAGAATGGAATGGATAGGACTAGAATGGAATGGAGAGGAATGGTATGAAAAGAAATGGAGAGATGTGAAATGGAGAGAAATGGAATGGAATGGAACGGAATAGGAATGGAATGAGAGGAATGGAATAGAGAGCAATGGAATGGAATGGACAAGAATGGAATGGAATGGAGAGGAATGAAATGCAGTGCATTGGAATGGAATGGAATAGAGTGGCATGGAATGGAATGGAATGCAATGCAGAGGAATGGAATGCAATGGTGTAGAATGGAATGGAGTGGAGTGGAATGTAATGGATGAGACTGGAGTCGAATGGAATAGAATGGAGTGGAATGGAATGGAAAGGAATGGAGAAGAATGCAATGGAATGGAATGCAGAGGAATGGAATTGAATGGAATGGAGGGGAATGAAATGGAGATGGAAGGTATAGAATGGCATAAAATGGCTTGGAATAAAAAGGAATGGGTAGAAATGGAATGGAATGGAGAGGAACGGAACTGAGAGGAAAGCAATGGAACAAAGAGGAATGGAATACAGTGTAGTGAAACGGCGGGGATTGGAATATGCAATGGAATGGAGAGGAATAGAATGGAATGGAAAGGGGAGGAATGGTATGGAGATGAATGGAATGGAATGGAAGTGATAGGAATGGAGCGGATCTGAGAGGAATGGAATGGAGAGGAATGGAATGTAGGCAATGGAGTGAATTTGAATGGAATGGAATGGGGAGATGTGGAATGGAGAGTAATGGAATGGAATGGAATGGAGAGTAATGGAATGGAATGGAATGGAGATGAAAGGAATGGAAAGGAATTCAATGGAGGTGAATGGAATGGAATGGAGCGGAGAGTAATAGAATGTAATGGATAGGAATGAAATGGCCACAAATGGAGTGGAATGGAATTGAATGAAATGGAGTAGAACTGAATGGAATGGCCTGGAATGGAATGAATGGAGTATAATAGACTGGAGTGGAGAGGAATGAAAGGGAATGTATTGGAGAGGATTGGAATGTGGCAGAATGGAATAAAATGGAATGGAGAGAAATGGAATAGTTTGGAATTGAATGGAGAGTGATAGAATGGAATGGCATGGAGACTAATGAAATGGAGAGGAATGGAATGGAATGGAATGAGAGGAAATGAATGGAGAGCAAAGGAATGGAATGGACAAGAATGAAATGGAATGGCACGGGAATGGAGAGGAATTGAATGGAATGGAATGGAGAGGAATGGTATGGATTGGAATGGAATGGAATGGGAGGAAAGCAATGGAACAAAGAGGAATGTAATAGAGAGTAGTGAAATGGAGCTAGTTGGAATGGAATGGAATGGAGAGGAATACAATGGAATGGAAAGGAGAGGAATGGCATGGAGATGAATGTAATGCAATAGAAGTGACATGAATAGAACGGATATGAGAAAAATGGATTGGAGAGGAATGGAATAGAGGCAATGGAGTAAAATGGAATGGATTGGAATGGAATGGGGAGATGGGGAATGCATAGTAATGGAATGGAATGAATGGAGAGCCATGGAATGGAATGGATGGAGATGAATGGAATGGAATGGAATGGAGTGTAATGAAATGGAATGGAGAGGAGTGGAAGGGTAGGGAATGAAGAGATAATGAATGGAGTGGAATGCAATGGAATTGAATGGTTTGGAAGGAAATGCAATGGAATGGAATGGAAAGGAGAGGAATGGAATGGAACGGAGTGGAATAAAACAGAATGGAGATTATTGGAGTGGAAAGGAATGGAATGAAATGGAAAGGAGAGATGTGGAATGGAGAAGAATGGAATGGAGAGGAATGGAATGGAATGGAATGGAGAGGAATGGAATTGAGAAAAAAGGAATTTAATGGAGTGGAATGTAATGGAATGGAATGGGGAGATGTGGATGGATGAGGAATGGAATGGAATGGAATGGAGCGGAATGGAATGGAATGGAGAGGAATGGAATGGAGAGGTATGGAATGAAATTGATTGGAGTGATGTGGAGTGGAGAGGAATGGAATGGAGAGGAATGGAATGGAATGGAATGGAGATGAATGGAATGGAAAGGAATGCAAATAGTGGAATGGAATGGAATGGAGAGAAATGGAATTTAAAGGATAGGAATGAAATGGCAAGCAATGGAGTGGAATGGAATGGAATGAATTGGAAGAGAACACAATGGAATGAACTGGACTGGAATGGAATGGAGTTTAATGAAATGGATTGGTGAGGAATGGACGTAATGGAATTGAGAGGAATGGAATGAAGCAGAATGGTATAGACACGAAAGAAATGGAATGAATTGGAAGGGATAGGAATGGAACAGAACGTACAGGAATGGAATGAAGAGGAATGGAATGGAGGCAATGGAGTGGAATTGATTGGAATGGAATGGAATGGAGAGGAATGGAATGGAAAGGAATGGATTGGAGAAAATGCATTGGAATGGAGAGAAACGAAATGGAGAGGAAAAAAGTGCAATGGAATGGAATGGAATGCAAATGAATTAATGGAGAGGAATGGAATGGTGTGGAGTGGAAAGGTACGATATGGAATGGAATGGAATGGAATGGATAGGAATGGGATGGAAAAAGGAATGCAATGGAAAGGAGTGGAACGGATTCAAATGGAGAGGAATGAAATGGAAAGGAGATGATTGCAATAGAGAGGAAAAAATGTAATTGAATAGAGAGGAATGGATTAGAATGAATGGAGTGGAGTTTAATGGAATGGAAAGTACAGGAATGGTATGGAATTGAATGGAATGCAGAAGAATGGAATGAAATGCAGAGGAAAGGAATGGAATTGAATGGAATGGAGAGGAATGGAACGGAGAGGAATGGAATGAAATGGAATGGAGAGATGTGGAATGAAGAGGAATAAAATGGAATGGAGAGGAATGGAATGGAATGGAATAGAATAGAATGGAGAGGAATGGAATGGAGAAGAATGGAACGGAGAGATGTGGAATGGAGAGGAATGGAATGGAGAAGAATGAAATGGAATGGAATTTAATGGAACTGATTGGAGTGGAATCGAATGGGGTGGAAAGAATTGCAATGGAATGGAATGGAGAGTAATGGAACGGAATGGAATGGAGAGGAATGGAATGGAGAGGAATGGAATGGAATGGAATTGAATGGAATGGAGTGGAAGGGAATGGAAAATAATGGAGTGGAGTAAGGTAATGGAATAGATTGGAATGGAATTGAGAGGAATTGAATGAATTGGAAGGGACAAGAAGTTGTGCAGATGAATGGAATGGATTGGAAAGGAATGGAAGGGAAAACAATGGAATGAATGGGAGAGGATTGGAATGGAGAGGTTGGAATGGAATGGAGAGGAATGGAATGGAATGGAGTAGACGGAATTCAATGGATTGACTTGGCGTGGTATGAAATGGATTGGAACAGAGAGGAATGGAATGGATGGATAGGACTGGAATGGAGTGGAGTGGAATGCAATGGGATGGAGAGGAATGGAATGGAATGGAATGGAACGGAATGGAATGGAATGAAATGTAGTGGAAAGGAATGGAATAGAATATAGAGGAATAGAATGTAATTTAGAGGAATGGAATGGAATGGAGAGGAATGGATTGGAATGGAACTGAGAGATGCGAAAGGGAGAGGTATGGAAAGGAATGGAATGGAGAGCAATGGAATGGACTGGAATGGAGATGAATGGAATGGAATGCAGTAGAATGAAATGGAATGCAGAGGAATGGAAGGAAGGAAATGAAGAGATACTGAGTGGAGAGAATACAATGAAAAGGAATGGAGAGGAATGGTTTGAAATGAAATGGAATGGGAAGGAATGGAAAGGAGAGGAATGGAATGGAATGGAATGGATAGGAATGGAATGGAGAGGAATGGAAAGAAATTGATTGGAGAGATGTACGTGGAGATGATTGGAATGGAATGGAATGAATAGGAATGGAATGGAATGGACAGGAATGCAATGGAGTTGAATGGAATAGAATGGAATGGAGAGTATAGAATGTAATGTATAGAAATGAAATGCCAAGCAATGGAGAGTAATGGAATGGAAAGAAATGGAATAGAATGGAATGGAATGATTGGAATGGAATGGAATGGAGAGGAATGGACTGGAGTGGAGAGGAATGGAAGGGAATGGAATGGAGAGGATTGGAATGGAATGCAGTGGGACAGAAAAGAATGAAATGCAGAGGAAAGAAATGGAATTGAATGGATGGAACGGAAAGGAATGGAATACAATGGAGTGGAATGGAATGGGATACAGAGGCATGGAATGCAACGGAATGGAGAGCAATGGATTAGAATGGATTGAATCAAATGGAGATGAATGCAATGGAATGAAATGGAATTTAGTTTAATGTAATGGAGTGGAGTGGAATGGAACGGAATGGAGAGGAATAGAATGGAATGGAATGGAGAGGAATGGAGTGGTATGGAGAAAAAGAATGGAATGGAAAGGAATGGAGAAACATGAAATTTAGAGGAATGGAATGGAGTGGAATGGAATGGAGAGGACTAGAATGTAAAGGAGAGGAATGGAATGGAATGGAGAGGAATGGATTGGAATGGAGAGATGTGGAATGGAGAGGAAAGGAATGGAGAGCAACGGAATGGAATGGAGTGGAATGGAAGGGAAGGGAATGGAGATATACTGAATGTAGAGGAATGCAATGGAATGGAATGAGTGGATTGGTTTGGAAGGAAATGGAATGGAATGGAATGGAAGTGAGAGGAATGGAATGGAATGGAGTGGAATGGAATGGAATGGAGAGGAATGGAATCGAATGGAATGGAAAGTAATGGAGAGAAATGGAATGGAGAAGAAGGCAATGGAATGGAATTTAATGGAATTGATTGGAGAGGAATCGAGTGGAATGGAGAGAAATGGAATGGAATGGAATGGAGAGGAATGGAATGGAATGCAGAGAAATGGACTGGAGAGGAATGGAATTGAGAGAAAAGTAATGGAATGGAATGGAATGGAGCGGAATGGAAAGGAATGGAGAGGAAGGGAATGGAAAGGTGTCGAATGTAGTGAAATGGAATGGAGTGGAAAGGAAAAGAATGCAATGGAGTATAAAAGATTGGAGTGGAATGGCATGTAATTGAATGAAAAGAAGTGGAATGGAAAGGAGAGGAATGGAGTGGAGAGGAATGGAATGCAATGGAATGGAATTGAGTGTAATTAAATGGAATGGAGAGGATGGTTATGGAGATGAATGGAATTTAATGAAATGGAATGGAAGGGATAGGAATCAAATGGAAGGGAGAGGAATGGAATGGAGTGGAATGTAATGGAATGCAGTAGAATGGAATGGGATGAATTGAAAAGATATGGAATTGTATGGAAAGGTGAGGAACAGAATGGATGGAGTCGAGTGGAATGGAATGGAATGGAATGGAATGGGATGGAATGAAATGGCATAAAATGGAATGGAGTGTTTTGGAATGAAATGAAATAGAATGGAGACGAATGGAAGGGAAGGGAGAATAATGGAAACGAATGGACTGGAATGGAAAGGAATCGAATGGAGTGAAATGGAACGAAATGGAGAGGAATGGAATAGAATCGAATGGAGAGTAACGGAATGGAATGTAATTGAATGGAATGGAGTGGCATGGAATGGAAAAGAATGGAGTGGAGAAGAATGGAATGGAATGGAATGGAACTGAGAGGAAATGAATGAAATGGAATGGACAGGAGTTGTGGTGATGAATGGAATGGATTGGAATGGAATGGAAGGGATAAGTATGGAATGGATGGGAGAGGAATAGAATGGAGAGGAATGGAATTGAATGGAGTAGAATGGAATGGAATGGAGTGATTTGGCAGGGTATGGAAGAGAATGGAACGGAAAGGATTGGAATGGATGAATGGAGTGGAATGGAATGGAATGGAATGGAGAGGAATCGAATAGAATGGAACGGAATGAACTGGAATGGAATGGAATTGAAAGGAAAAGAATGAAATGGAATGAAATGGAACAGAGAGGATTGGAATGGAAAGGAATGGAGAGGAATGGAATGGAATAGGAAGAATTTAATGGAATGGAATGCAGTGGAATGGAATTGAATGGAAAGGAAAGGAATGCAATGGAGATGGAATGAATAAAATAGAATGGAATGGTATGGACAGGAAAGGAATGGAGAGGAATGGAATGGAATGGAATGTAAAGGAATAGAATGGAGAGGAATAAAGTGGAGAGGAATGGAGGGGATTGGTATGAAACTGAGAGGAATGGAGAGGAAGGGAATGGTAGGGAAAGGAATGGAATGAAAAAGA
>NW_007261683.1:1466-6683 GCF_000164805.1 Carlito syrichta | reverse complement strand
GCGGGAGAATGGAATGGAAAGGAAGGGAGTGGAATGGAATGGAATGGAGCAGAATCGAATAAAATGGAGAGGAAATGATTGGAATAGAGAGGAATGGAATGAAATGGAGAGGAATGGAATGAAATGGAATGGAATGGATGGGAATTAAATGGAATGGAATGGAGAGGAATGTAAAGGAATGGAATGGAGAGGAATGGAATGGAATGCAGGGAATTAACATAGAGAGGAATGGAATGCAATGGAATGGAGAGGAATGGATCAGAATGAAATTGAATGGAATGGAGAGGAATGGAATGGAAAGGAATGGAATGGAATGCAATAGAAAGAAGAGAAATGTAATAGAATGGATTGGAATGGAAGGGAAGGGAGAGGAATGGAAAGCAATGCAAAGGTATGGAATAGGGAGGAATGGAATGCAACGGAATGGAGAGGAATGGATAAGAATGGAATTATATTGAATGAAATGGAGAGGAATGGAATTGAATGTAATGGAAAGGAATGGATTGGAATGGAGAGAAAGGAATGGAATGGAAAGTAATAAAGAGGAATGGAATGAGAGGAATGGAATTTAGAGAAATGGAATGGAGTATAGAGAAATAGAATGGAATGGAGAGGAATGGAATGGAATGGAGAGGAATGGAATGGAATAAAATGCGGAGGTCTGGAATGGAGAGGAATGGAATGGAATGGAGATGAATGAAATGGAATGGAATGGAGTGGAATGAAAAAGAAAGGAGAGGAGAGGAAGGGAAGGGAATGAATGGAGTGGAATTCAATGGAATGGAAAGGAGAGGAACCGTTTGGAATGAAATGGAATGGAATGGTGAGGAATGGAATGGAAAGTAATGGCATGGAATGAAAGGAATGACATGGAGAGGAAAAGAATGAAATGAAATGGAGAGATGTGGAATGGAGAGGAATGGAAAGAAATGGAGGGGAATGGAATGGAATGGAATGGAGATGAATAGAATGGAATGCAATGCAATGGAGTGAAATGGAATGGAATGGGGAGTAATAGAATGTAATGGATAGGAATGAAATTGCAACAAATGGAGAGAAATTGAATGGAATGGAATAGAATAGACTGGAATGGAATGGAATGGGGAGGAATGGACTGTAGTGGAAAGGTATGAAAGGAAATGGAATTGAACAGAGAGGATTGGAATGGAATAGAAAGAAAAGGAATAGATTGGAATAGAATGGAACGGGACAGAATGGAATGCAATGGAGAGGAATGGAGTGGAATGGTATGGGATGGTGAGTAATGGAGAGAATGGAATGGTATTGAAAGGGATGGGATTGAATGGAATGGAGACGAATGGAATGAAATGGAGAGGAATGGAATAAAGAGGAGTGGAAGGGAGCGGGATGGAATGGAATCGAATGAAAAGGAGAGGAATTGAATAGAATGGAATGGAGAGGAATGGTATGGACGTGAATGGAATGAATTGGAAGGAATAGGAATGGCATGGCACGGAGAGGAATAGAATGAACAGAAATGTAATTTAGGCAATGGAGTGGAATGGAATGGAGAGGAATGGAATGTAAATGATTGGATTGGAGAGCAATGCGTTGGAGTGGAAAGAAATGAAATGGTGAGGACTGGAGTGAAATGGAATGGAGTGAAATGGAATGGACTGGAATAGAATGGAGAGGAATGGGATGGAATACAGAGGAATGGAGAGGAATGAAATTCAATGGAGAGGAATGCAATGGGAAGGAAAGGAATGCAGTGGAATGCAGAGGAATGGATTAGAATGAAATGGAGTGAAGGTTAATGGAATGGAAAGGGAAAAATGGTATAGAATGGAATGCAATGGAGAGGAATGGAATGGAATGGAATGGAGAGGATTGGAATAGAATGCACTGGAATGGAAAGGAATGGAATGCAGAGGGATGGAATGGAATGGAACGGAATGGAATGAAATAGAATGGAATGGAATGGAGTGGAATCGAACGAAATGGAGAGGAAATGAATTGAATTGAGAGGAATGGAATGAAATGGAGAGGATTGGAATGGAACAGAAAGGAGAGGATTGGAATGGATAGGAACTCAATGGAATAGAATGGAGAGGAATGGAAAGGAATGGGATGGAATGGGATGGAAAGGAGAGGAATGGAATAGAAAGGAGAGGAGTGGAAAGGAATGGAGAGAAATGGAATGGAATGCAGAGGAATGGAATAGAAAGGCATGGAATGCAATGGAATGGAGAGGAATGGATTAGAATGGAATTGAATTGAATCAAATGGTGAAGAATGAAGTAGAACAGAATAGGATGGAATGCAATGGAGTTTAATGGAATGTACTGGAATGGAGTGGAATGGAAAGAAATGGAAAGAAATGGAATGGAAAGGAATGGAGAGGAATGGTGTGGAATGGAGGGAAAGGAAAAGAATGGAAAGGAATGGAGAGGCATGAAATTGAGAAGAATGGAATAGAGAGGAATCTAATGGAATGGAGAGAAATAGAATGTTATAGAGAGCAATCGAATGGAATGGAGAGGAATGGAATGGAATTGAAAGGAGAGAAGTGGAATGAAGAGGAATGGAATGGAATGGAATAGAGAACAATGGAATTGAATGCTATGGAGATGAAAGGAACAGAAAGAATGGATTGGAATGAAATGGAATGGATAGGAATGGAAGGGAAGGGAATGGAGATATACTGAATGTGGAGGGATGCAATGAAATAGAATGGAATAAAATGGTTTGGAATGAAATGGAATGGAAGGGTATCGAACTGAGAGGAATGGAATGGAATGTATAGGACTAGAAAGGAATGGAGAGGAATGGAATGGAGAGAAATGGTACGAAAAGAAATGGAGAGATGTGAAATGGAGAGGAATGGAATCGAATAGAATAGAATGGAGATGAATGGAATAGAATGCAAAGAAGTGGAATGTAATGGAAGGGAGAGGAATAGAATGGAATGGATAGGAATGAAATGGCAAGCAAAGGAGAGGAATGATATCAAAAGAAATGGAGAGATATGAAAGGAGAGGAATGGAGACGAATGGAATGGAATGGAAAGGATGCGGATGAATGGAATGGAATGGAAAGCAATGAAGTGAAATGGATATGAATGAAATGGCAAGCAAGGGATTGGAATGGAATGGAATGAAATGGAATTGAATGGAATGGACTGGAAAGGAATGGAATTGAGAGGAAAGGACTGGAATTGAGAGGAATGGGAGAGAATGGAATGGAGAGGAATGGAAAGAAGCGGAATGGAATAAAATGTAATGGAGAGAAATGGAATAGATTGGAATAGAGTTGAAAGTGATAGAATGGAATGGAATGGAGAGGAATGGAATTGAAGGAAATGGAATGGAATGAGAGGAATGGAATAGAGATTAATGGAATTGAATGGACAAGAATGGAATGGAATGGAGAGGAGTGAAATGCAGTGGATTGGAATGGAATGGAATAGAGTGGCATGGAATTGAATGGAATGCAGAGGAATGGAATGCAATGGTGTAGAATGGAATTGAGTGGAGTTGAATGTAATGAATGAGACTGGAATCTAATGGAATAGAATGGAGTGGTATGGAATGGAATGGACTGGAGAAGAATGCAGTGGAATGGAACGCAGAGGAATGGAATTCAATGGAAGGGAGAGGAATGCAGTGGAGATAGAAGGAATAGAATGGAATAAAATGGCTTGGAATATAAAGAAATGGAGTGGAATGGGTTGGAATGGAATAGAATGAAACGAATAGAATGAAAAGGAATGAAAAGAAGAGGAATGGAGTGGAATAGTATGGAATATAGAGGAATGGAGAGGAAGGGATTGGTATGAAAAAGAATGGAATGAAATGAAACACAATGGAATAGAATGGAATGGAGAAGAATGGAACTGAATGGAATGGAATGAATAGAAATGGAATGGGATGGAGAGGAACGGAACGGAGAGGGAAGCAATGGACGAAGAGAGACGGAATAGAATGTAGTGAAATGGTGTGGATTGGAATGCAATGGAATGGAAAGGAGAGGAATGGCATGTAGATGCATGGAATGGAATGGAAGTGATAGGAATGGAATGGATCTGAGAGGAATGAAATGGAGAGGAATGGAATGTAGGCAATGGAGTGGATTTGAATGGAATGGAATGGGGAGATGTGGAATGGAGAGTAATGGAATGGAATGGAATGGAGAGCACTGGAATGGATTGCAAAGGAGATGAATGGAATGGAATGGAGTGGAGTGGAATGAAATGGAATGGAGAGTAGTGGAAGGGAAGGGAATGAAGAGATAAGGAATGGAGTGGAATGCACTGGAATGGAATGGAAAGGAATGGTTTGGAATGATATGGAATGGAATGGAATGGAAAGGAGAGGAATGGAATGGAATGGAGAGGAATAGAACGGAATGGAGAGGAATGGAATGGAAAGGAATGGAGTGAAATGGAAAGGAGAGATATGGAATGAAGAGGAATGAAATATTGAGGAACAGAATGCAATGGAATGTAACGGAGATGAATGGAATGGAACGGAATGGAGTGTAATTGATTGGAATGGAGAGTAATAGAATGTAATGGAGAGGAATGAAATGGCAAGCAATGGAGAGAAATGGAATGGAATGAAATGGAATAGAATGGAGTGGAATGGACTGCAATGGAATGGAAGGGAGAGGAATGGACTCGAGCGGAGAGGAATGGAAGGGAATGGAATGGAAAGTAATGAAATGGAGCGAAAGGGAATAAAATGGAATGCAAAGAAATGGAATAGATTGGAATAGAATGGAACGGGATAGCATGGAATGCAATGGGGTGGAATGGAGTGGAATGGAATGGAATGGAGAGGAATGGAATGGTTGTGAAATAATGGAATGGAATGAAATGGAATAGAATGGAATGGAATGGAAGGGAGACAAATGGAAGGGACTGGAATGGAATGAAATGGAGAGGAATCGAATGGAATGGAGAGGAATGGGACAGAGAGGAGTGGAATGGAGTGGGGTAAAATGGAATGGAATGGAGAGGAATTGAATGTAATGGAAGGGAGAGGAATGGTATAGAGATGAATGGAATGAAATGGTAGGAATAGGAATGAAATGGAATGGAATGAAGAAGAATGGAATGGATTCAATGGAATGGAATTGAATGCAATGGAATGGAGAAAAATGGAATGGAAAGGAATGGAGAGAAATGAAATGGAGAGGGCTGGAGTGGAATGGAGTGGAGTGGAATGGACTGGAATGGAAAGGAGAGGAAAGGAA
>NW_007261683.1:0-462 GCF_000164805.1 Carlito syrichta | reverse complement strand
GTTCTGATTCACCGGTGCGGTCCTAACCCTTCCCTGGTCAGTGCAGGTCACCGACAGGTATGGAATGAAAAGAAATTGCGAGAAATGGAATGGAATGGAATGGAGAGGAATGGAATGGAAGAAATAGAATGGAGATGAATAGAATGGAGAGGAATAGAATGGAATGGATAGGAATGAAATGGCAAGCAATGGAGAGGAGTGGAATGGAATGAAATGGACTAGAATGGAATGGACTGGACTGGAATGGAATGGTGCAGAAACAACTGAAATGGAGAGGAATGAAAAGGAATGTAATGGAGAGGATTGGAATGTGGCGGAATGGAATACAATGGAATGTAGAGAAATGGAATAGTTTCGAATTGAATGGAGTTTGATAGAATGGAATGGAATGGAATGGAAAGGAATGAAATGGAGAGGAATGGAATGGAATGGAGTGGAATGGATTAGAATGGAATGAGAGGA
>NW_007261682.1:3757-13431 GCF_000164805.1 Carlito syrichta | reverse complement strand
GCTGGAAGCAGGTCTCCAGTGCCTGAGATGCTGGCCACCCACCAACCGCCCCAGACAAAGCTGGGAAGGCAGGTGACCAGCTTCTGATCATTTTCCGAAGGACAGTGGACATGGAAAATGCGTTCCACATCTCTGCACAATCTCCAGAATTGAGGCGGCCCTCTCTGGGCTATGTTTGTAGCTGTTTCCGCCGAGACCTCCAATATCAACAAGGGGTTGGACCTCAGCCTCCAGGAGCTGCTTCTGAGATGGCAGGAGAAAGACCCTGAGGGCTCCAGGAAAAGGTTGCAGCTTCCTGAGCATCACAGGGCCAGAGTATCCTGTGACAGTCTACAAACTCCCCCCATCTTCTGGGCACTCAGCACAGCAGCCCTTGCACCCAGGACCCCGACTCACTTTGCGGCCATCTCATAATATGTCATTCTGTTGGAGGTACTGGTGCGCTGCCACTCTTCCAAGGCCCGAAAAAGTCCCTCTTCCAGGGTCATGGTGGGCTTCATTCGGGCCAGGGATCGGAGCACTGGGCTGTAAGCACAAGGATCAGTCACACTGCAATGCCCACTTCCATGCAGAGCCAACCCCACCTATCCTTGGGCCTCCCAGTCTTTCCTGCCATCTGTTTCTGTCGAATCACACTCCTGTGTTCACCTGAGACCCCAGGATGCCCTCGCATGGCCAGACTTCAACCTTTGGGGATTGTGTGGCATCCCTTCCTTCCCTCTGAGTCCCCAATATGGCTGTGTGGAATAATTAGTGCTGTGGGTGGAATATTTGTGCCCCCTTCCCAATTCTAGACTTGAAGCCCTAGTGGTCATTTGAAGGATTTTGCATATGACACTATGGGTGGTGGTCAGGACAAGACCAGACCTCGAGGGTGGGGTTTGCTCTGCACGGATTAGAATGGGATGAGTGCCCTGATGTGAAGAGGAAGAAGCACAGACCTCTCTTGCAGCCTCATGAGGACACAGCTAGAGCTGGACACCTCTGGTATGGAGGCTGGTCCACACCAGAATGGACTCTGCAGGCACTCACACCTGGGTCTTTTGGCCTCTAGCGCTCTAAGACATGAATGCCAAGTTTGTAGTGTTCAAGGCAGTCTGAGCTGGTCAGACCCTGCTGGACTGATCTGGAACAAGGGTTAACATGCAGTTCCAGGGCCCTAGGACTGAGCTAATAACTAGCTTCCTGGAAGCTCTGGGGAGAGGCGGAAAGCTCAGTCCCTGTGGAGAACAGGAACAGGTGTCCAGAACAGCAGAGAGTGGTACTGGCAACCACTGTAGGTAGAGGGTGAACCCTAAGCAGCTCCACTGAAGGAGTCATATGCCCAGCGAACATCTATCTGCTCCCAGGGAGCTATGACTTTTCTTTCGGGTCCCCTAGATCACTGAACCCCTCAATCCTGCTGCTCTCATTTTGGGTCTCCAGTCTTAGATCTGGCTTGGGGTGCTCACATGAGGAAGCAGGAGAACGCCTCGGCATCAGGACTCTGTGGAAGGTGCCTCCAGGCCAGGGACTTGAAGTACTGCCAGCGCCGGAAGTTGGCATACACGCTGTTGGAGCTCCAAAGATCTTGCTGCGGGCCCCTGGCCTGAGAGGGGCCTAGGCTGCCATTCCCAGAAGTCTCTTGCGGCTCTGCTCCCTTGCTCCAGAGGGACACAATGGGGGTCAGCAGGGCAGCTGGTGGTGGCGCCGGAGGAGGGCGGCGTAGGCACCGGTCTCCCTCATTGGCTTGGGTGTCCCCAGCTACTGAGGCAGGCCCCAGAATCTCCACACTAGATGCTGGGGGACACACATTGCCCTCGCAGAGGGCTTCTGGGGCACACCAGCTGAGCGGGGCCTGAGGCAGGATGAAGGTCTGAGTGGGTCGGAATTGTGGGAGTCCCACTTCTGCTCTGATGTTCGTGATGACATTGATGGTCCCTGCCTCGCTCAGGCTGTGGGAACCATTTGATGCCACCAGAGTAGGTCTGGGAAAAGCAGGCAACACCAGTGGTTGGCCCGGAGGAGGAGCTACAGGCAACAGGGTTGTTGGGTGCTGTGGCCAAGGTAGCCTGGGTGTTGGGTTGGGAGTGGTTGGGGGAAAGGGCAGAGCCATGAAAGGAGACAGGGAGATGCCAGAGTTCATAATTATGGTCGGTCCCAGCAGTACACCAGCTGCAGAGACAAAAAGAGGGTGAAGACAATGGAGACAGAGCAGACATGAAAAATTTCTCAACTTCCCTTCACCTCCAGAGGAATCAGTGAGAAACTCACAGGTAAGGACCATGAGGCTGGGAAGAATGTAATGTGCAGATGAATCCTGTGAATTGGACACTTTACTCCTCCAACCAAGAGTTATTCCACAAAACATCATGTCCCAGGTAACCAAGACTCCCTACAGGATCTCCCAGAAGAAACACCCAAGCCTTCCCAGCCAGCTGAGCGGCCCCCCAGCGTATCCTAAACGGACACCCACCAGCCTCATAGGTGCCTCCCATGCCAGATCTTGGGGTGTCCCTGGTGGGAACACTCAACAGTAGTGAGGGTACATTCCCGTGCAGTTTTCAGCATCCTGGGGCCTGTGTGGACAGAGCCTTCAGGTCTGAAAGGTACAGCCCAGTTCCACCTCACTCTCCCTTTTCCTGGTGCTTCTAGAAGACCCTCTCTTCTTTCCTCACCTTACACTCCCAACAAAAGCTCTCAAAGGAAATCTCTCCCAAGCCAGTATCCCAGGAACCTCAAAGATCACCTGATGCTGCACCAAGCCCAGCATGAAAGGGATTCTCATGACACCACTCAGTGCACCTGCTACCTGGGGAGAGATTCAGACCACTCTGTGCCCGGTCCCCAGTTGTCCTGCTGCCACTCAGGAATTCTGTTCCGGGAAGCAGGACTTTGAGGGAGATGTGGACTTCTCTGGGATGCTGTCATTGCACAGTCAGCAATGGCTCTAGCTGGCTAGTAAACATTCAGGAAATATATTGGACCAGGACTATCAGGGGAGGTGTGCAGAGATTTTACAGCTGTTTACCTTTTCAGAACTGGCTGGCAAAGGAGCCCACCTGTGGTCCTCTTCTTTGATCTCCCAATAATGGCAAGTAACAAGCCAGAAAGAAGCAGATATGAGGAAGGATCGGGGCAGACCAAGCTGTATCGAGCCTACCTGTGATCCTGAAGCCCTCTTGAAGATGCTAGTCAAATACACCACAGTCCACACACATGCACATCATAAATCAGGGCAAGTCTCCTAACCTAATACTAAATATGGAAGATTTTGTTGCTGATTATGTGCTCCTCTCCTTGAAGGGATATAGTGTCGATCGTACTCAGTGAACTATCATAGAAACACAAAACCAAGTATCATAGGTTCTCACTCATAAGTGGACCTTGAACAATAATAATAATATAAGACAAGGACTGGCAGTAGTGGGGACCTGTCAGGGGAGGGGGCTGTGATTGACAGTTGTTGAAAACTGCTAGGGGAGGAAGGGGCATACCTCATCAACAAGGATAACTCCATAATCAAAGTTTGTATACCTAACCCTGAATTTTACTCCACAGCTTTTTAATAAAAAATAAGAGAGGGAGTGAGAGAAAGAAAAAAAGAAAGAGGAAGAGAAAGAAAGAAAGAAAGAAAGAAAGAAAGAAAGAAAGAAAGAAAGAAAGAAAGAAAGAAAGAAAAGAAAGAAAGAAAGAAATGGAACCGCCCTTTCACAACCTTCAATTGAAGACCAACAACACGCCACATCTGTTTAAGAGCAGAGAGGGAACAGCAGAGAAATCTTCTTCTCTACAGTGAAAACAAGAGTAGAGGACATGCCTTGAATTCGTGGTAAAAAGGAAGTGGTTCTGAAAACCACAAAGGGTTCACAAAGGGCTAAAACTTTGAAACAATAAAGGACGCCAAGCCTTGTGTTGGTTAAAGCCTTCCACAGCTGTCCTCCCCTGCTCCTCAGACATAGCAACTTCTACTGAAAGAGAAGCAATCTCTGGAGGGCTGGTGCAGAGAGGCTCTGAGCTGTACCCTCCAGTCCCAGTCACACCAACAGAGAAGACATGCCAACACAGACGACAGCAGAGCTAACCAACCAAGCACTTTTCAGGCTAAGACAATTCATCTCTATTGTTCTGAAAATTTAGGGAACTCTGGTCCAAATCTCTCATAACAATAGTTGTGGATGTGTTCCAGATGCCTGAAGACAGGAAACAGGCCTTGGGCCCAGGACTTTCCTTGTGCCACCAGACGTCACGAACCCACCAACACCTAGAACCAGGCATCTTGGACCTCCTCTAAAGCGCTGTCCTCCTGGACCACAGCAGCAGGTTTCCAGGGGCGTCCCTAGTGAGATGTCCTTGCAGAAGTCCAGGCCTTCCTCCTTCCTCTACGTCACCCAATCATCTCTCCCCAGAGACACTGTCAAATTTGAAGTCCCGAGGATTTGAGGGGGATGCCATGGAGTCTGATCCTTGGCCCCGACCCTGCAAGCTTACCTCCTTCTGAAATTATCCCTGCAGGCTGAGTACTGGCCATAGCTGCCAGCCTCCACAATATATGAGTCAACTGCCGTACCAGAGAGTGACCAGACTCAGAAGATGCTCCCGAGTTTGAATTTAAACAGGAGAATGCAGGACTCCAGGCATTCCAGAGTGGGGGAGGGGCAGGGGCAGCTGGGCCTGGGTGGGGGTGGGAGAATGTCCATGCAGGACTCTGGCAGGTAGGCCTTCCATTTGCACAGGGGGAACCCAGTTGGCATGTTCCTCTTCAGGTGACTTTTAAATTGGTATCCAGAATCACAGCAAAAGGATTTACTTGATGTACCCTTTACTTGCAACCTTATCAATAAACCTATTTTTGTGCACCTCAAACCACCCTGCTCCTCAGCTGTGTTGGAGGGTTCTTGAAGAATTTCGTCCATGGCTGGACGTTTGGAAGACCATGCAGAGCACATTTTCAGCCTGATAAATACAGGGCTTTGTAAGGCAACAAGTGCCCTGGGTGTTGTAAAACAGCTTGGTCCCAGCAGATCCAGGATTTTGATTGCTGTATACACATCACTGTGTAGAAAGCTGTCCGTGGGTCCCAAGTCTTGTCACTGCTAGATTCTCTGCAGTCTGTCACAGACCACCGTCACCCTCAGCTGGTACGCCTTTGTCCATTATAAGACAGCAAGCAGTGTACAGGACCAAGCGCAGATCCCTTCTTTTGGTTTCTCAGCTAATGATGCTGTTGTTCAATGTTCAATTGTCTTTTATCTCCTAAAGGACTTAATCTTACCATGTGAACAAGTAAAAACTTTTCATTGTTTCAAACTCAAATCCTGCATAATGGAGGAACACACAGACAAAAATCTTGCTCTGACCTCTCTCCTCTGGCCAACTGATGTTTTATTCCAAGGGAAATCAGTGTTGTATCTTTTTTTGGTAAGAAATCTTTCCACAGCGTTATATGGAACTAAAATAATACATAAAATTTTTGTATTTTCAAATTATGGTGCTTTTTTCGTTTGTTTGTTACTTTTCCTTCGGGTTAAAAATTAATACATGTTCCAGAAGCTCTGCTGACACAGTCATGGGGTCTGTCCTGGACAAAAGCTTCTCCTCACTTTATGTCTGTAGGCTAGCATCCTAGAATGAGAGAGTGTGCCATTTCTTAAAAACGAAACCCACCCAAGACAACAGAGTGTTTAGATCTGCCAAACATAAATAAAGGACAGCAAGTTGTACTTCTGCACTGAAATTCTGCGCTCTGTTGCCTAGTGGGATGTGGAGGAAGGTGAAATTTCTGCTTTCCTGCCGGCTGCATTGTCTACCGAAACTGACCTATTATCAAGTCTTGAGCAAATGAAAACCAAAGGGTTTATAGGAAGTGTTTATGAATCGATATTTATTGAAACCTCTTTGTCTATTAAATCCTGAAAGTGTAGTAAGCGCTGTCGGGACAACTCCCGGACTGGAGTCAAGAAAGCACGTCGAAGCGTGTTTCTAGGTCTAAACTCATGGCCACAACGGTCCTTTGATGGCAGCTTCAGACGGACCAGAGAACCGGGCGTGCTGGTGTCTGAAAAGCTTGACCAGCCCGCAAAGCTTGCGGGCAAAGGGCACAGGGGTCTCGCCCTGACGGGAGGACACTGCGTTTAGGGGAACCCTTCGACACCGCTTTTCCCCGAGGGGTTGATGCAAGTGCAGGGGAAGCATGCCTGTAACACTGACAGCCCCGAACGGTCGTTTCAGGGAGGGACGGCGGTGAATGTCCAAGGAAGGAGCGCCGCTGACAGCCATCGACTGCCCCGTGCCCGCGGGGCTCCTCCGGGCCCGGGCCGTGGCGGGCCAGGGGCGCATGCGCACGGCTCCACGGGGGGCGGGGCTTCGTTGCCGCCGCTCCTCCAACTGTTCCCAGCGTCCGTGGCGGGCGGAGCGTGGAGGTGCCGCGCATGCGCCAGCGGGGATAACGGGTACCCACGGGCCTGACCCCGGGAGGGTTTGCCGGCGCGCCGGAGGCTGACGTCATCGGGACTGACCCGGAACCAGCCATTAATGCTGCTGTCGTCGGGACATTCCTGCTCGTCCCGCGTCCACGCGGCCAGCACTGCCCGTGCGGCTCAGGCCCTCCTGGGCACTGGCGCAGGCGGAGCAGGCAGGCCCCTCCGTGCCTGCGGTCCTGACCGGAGAGGCCGCTTGCGCAGGGGCCTGCAGTTGCCACGTATACGCTTCCGGGGGCGGGGCTCACTCGGGAGGCGGGGTCAGTGCTGGGGGCGGGGTCAACCCGAAGGCCGAGGTCGGCTGAGCGCCAGGCGGTCTGCGCATCCCCAGAGAGGGCTGACACCGGATGGGCAGGGGCTGCTTCTCAGTAAAGGCGGTTGCATGACCTTCCTCTGTCCAGTCGGCGTCGTGGCGGGGCCGGGATGGGGGTCAGGTTCTGCCTCTTCCAAGAGCCCTGTGGCCAGATGGGCATGAGGAGACAGGCCGCAGCCAGTGGGAGAGGAGCAGGAGTCCAAGGCGCCGCTAAGACAATGCCCATCGCAGCCCCAGGGCCACTCATTCCGGGGGGCAGCCGGTTTCCTCAAACGCGTCTCTCTTACCGTTCTCTTACCCTGAGAGGGAGATATATCTCCACCGCCCTGAGTGCAGACGGGGGAACGACTTGCCCCCTTAGGCACCCGCGAGTGGCGAGTTCAGGCCTCAGACCTGCACTCCCCACATTTATCCAAGTGCCCGAAGTGTGCTGAGCAGGACCCCAGGGACACAGTGGGAGGGGCTGTTGAAGGTGTTTACCCACCACCCAGGAGGACCTGCACGGTGTGGTTTTCCAGAGGCTAACTGAACTCAGGAGCAGGGTGTGCAACCCCTCAGCATGCTGGCACAGTGGAGCACCTGCTCTGAGGCCTTCTCCAGGTGGAGACTAACCTGGGAACAGAGTGTGGCAGCCAGGAAATGCACCCCCAGCGTCCATGTTCCTTCACAGGTGCCAAAGAGGGCAGGCGGGACTTGGTCTCTTCACACAGACAGGAGAAGGGAAAGGCAGAGGGACATCTCTAGGGCATGTGGCAATGTCCAGGGAGTAAAGGAAAGGAGAGGTCCAGAGGTACTGCCCTTTGTCACCTACAGGAAAACCAGGCCACTGTGTTCCTGAACCGTTTGGCCCACCTGCTCCCCCACCCTTCCACCACCAAGACCACACAACTACGTGCTGGGCAGACACTCTGGGCGTCACTGACATCCTGCCTGGACATGAACCCTGGAGGAGGGATTAGAACTCAGAATGAAGGGGAAAGCATGAGCCAGAAGGGAATGAGGGCAGGTATTGGTCATGTCTTGCCAGGATGGGAGATTCTGAGAGGGGACTGGAAAAGTGTACAGAGGTCGGCCACACACAGTAGTTAAGGGAGTTGCCCAGAGATGGGCAGGACGGTCAGGAAAGAGCAGTTGTGATCCCAGGCTCAGCCTCTCCCTGACCTCTCCTCCTCCTTTCATCGCACCTGCTCCTGCGGCTGCAGATGTGTCCCTTCAGCCAACACCCAGTCCTACCGCCAAGGACCTTCCAACAACATTGTCACCTTCCAGGCAGCCTCTGCTTGACCCTTGGGGTCTGTTCCCATGCGCAGCATGAAGACACTTACCTACTACCTTCCACGTGGTCCAATCCTTTCCCCACTCGGGCCACCTTAAGCAGAACCCGGCAGCTCCTAGTTGGAGTGTATGCCTATGGCTATTGGTAGTGGTGTGATGGAATGAGCTCTTTTAGATGTCGATATCAATTACATGACATCCAACTCTGCAGAATAGTGAATCACGCATGGGTAGGGAATTGAAATTGTGGGGACTCCTGGCAAGATTCTCAGTAACCGTGAGGACAATCCCCACAGCCACAGCAAGATGGATGCTCCTCACTCTAGCAACTTGTCTCCTACTTGTCTAAAAATCCTCTTAGGGACTTCACATGCTGCTGCCTAGGTCATACGCCGAACATGTTCAGGTGGTCAGAACCCTGTTTATTCCCTCAACCCACTGTTCTTAGTTCTGTCCGGCTGAGGGTAAAGGAGGAGCTACCATTTCCCCCATTTACATGCCCACCTAGACTGCGAGACACGAGCTTCTGTGTCCTGATGGAGAGCCGTGTCCTCACAAGCCAAGGTTGTTCTCTTGGTGAAACCACACACTTGGGAAATACCCTGACTGGCCTTAGGGTAGGTTCAACCCTAACACCAGCCTCCAGGGAAGGAGAAAGAAGCTGCTTGGAGAACAACTGCTCTGGACCCTGATGAGAAAATGGGTACGTGACGCAGCTGCGAGGTTCACAGCAACTTTCCATCAAGACTCCTAAGGGATACAGATACTGATTGGACAATCCAGCAAGGCTTCCATCATAGGCAAGCCTTGAGAGTTGTTATAAGTGGGTCCCAGGAATACATCAGAGTGTGTCAGTATACGGAAGGCAGCGTACAGCTCCGCTACTCTAGTCAATCCCTAACCCTAACCTCGAGGAAGGCCAGAGTCCCTGTGTTCCCAGGTCTGGGCCCTTTCCATGTCCTTCCATCTTCAAGTGCCCACTCCACTGAGCAAAATGGACCAAGACAGAGGCAGCCTGCAAACTTTTGCCAAAAAACTAACTTCATTCAAATCTGTGCACATGCCTAATGATGGGCTACACACTCACTCCTTCAAGTCCCGCGTGCCTCCCTTCCTGGGTGAAGTTGTTTGCATCCCTCACTGCCCTGAAATTCCTGGTGTCGCTTTTGCCCTGGTGTTCTTGGTGTCCCACCTGCCCTGGTGTTCCCAGTGTCCCGTTCTCCACTAAAAATCCTCAAACTCTCGTTGCTCTGTGGTTCCCCATGTCCCTCCTTACCCAAAGTTTCTGATGCTCTCCCTGCCAGGTGTTACTGGTATCTCTCCCTCCTCTGGAGTTCTGGATGGCTTTCCCTCCCCTTGATTTTCTGATGTCCCTCCCTGCTCTGGTGTTCCTGTTGTCTATCCTTCCCCTGAATTTGCTGGCTTAGCTCCTTGCCCTGATGTTCCTAGTGCCCCTCACTGTCTGAAGTTCCTGGTGTCCCTCACTGCCCTGAAATTTCTGGAGTCCCTCACTGTCCTGTTGTTTCCTGTATCCCTCGCTACCCTGGTAGTCACTGTGTCTCTTCCTCCCCTGGACTTCCACATGTGTTTCCCTGCTCTGGTGTTCCGGCTGTCCCTCCTGCCCTGGT
>NW_007261682.1:1914-3737 GCF_000164805.1 Carlito syrichta | reverse complement strand
CGCTCCCTGATCTCTCGTCCTCCATTCATCGCACCTGCTCCTGCGGCTGCAGATGTGTCCCTTCAGCCAACACCCAGTCCTACCGCTAAGGACCTTCCAACAACATTGTCACCTTCCAGGCAGCCTCTGCTTGATCCTTGGGGTCTGTTCCCATGCCCAGCATGAAGACACTGACCTGCCACCCTCCACGTGGTCCAATCCCTCCCCCACTGGGGCCACCTTATGCAGAGACCCGGCAGCTCCTGCTTGGAGTGTATGCCTATGGCTCTTGGTAGTGGTGTGATGGAATGAGCTCTTTTAGATGCCGATATCAATTGCATGACATCCAACTCTGCAGAATAGTGAATCACGCATGGAGAGGGAATTGGAATTGTGGGGACTCCTGCCAAGATTCTCAGTAACCGTGAGGACAATCCCCACAGCCACAGCAAGATGGATGCTCCTCACTCTAGCAACTTGACTCCTACTTGCCCAAAAATCCTCATAGGGACTTCACATGCTGCTGCCTAGGTCATACGCCGAACATGTTCAGGTGGTCAGAACCCTGTTTATTCCCTCAACCCACTGTTCTTAGTTCTGTCCGGCTGAGGGTAAAGGAGGAGCTACCATTTCCCCCATTTACATGCCCACCTAGACTGCGAGACACGAGCTTCTGTGTCCTGATGGAGAGCCGTGTCCTCACAAGCCAAGGTTGTTCTCTTGGTGAAACCACACACTTGGGAAATGCCCTGACGGGCCTAGGGTAGGTTCAACCCTAACACCAGCCTCCAGGGAAGGAGAAAGAAGCTGCTTGGAGAACAACTGCTCTGGACCCCGATCAGAAAATGGGTACGTGACGCAGCTGCGAGGTTTACAGCAACTTTCCATCAAGACTCCTAAGGGATACAGATACTGAATGGACAATCCAGCAAGGCTTCCATCATAGGCAAGCCTTGAGAGTTGTTATAAGTGGGTCCCAGGAATACATCAGAGTTTGTCAGTATATGGAAGCCAGCGTACTCCTCAGCTACTCTAGTCAATCCCTAACCATAACCTTGAGGAGGAAGGCCAGAGTCCCTGTGTTCCCAGGTCTGGGCCCTGTCCATGTCTTTCCATCTTCAAGTGCCCACTCACTGAGCAAAACGGACCAAGACAGAGGCAGCCTGCAAACTTTTGCCAAAAAACTAACTTCATTCAAATCTGTGCACAATGCCCAACGATGGGCTACACACTCACTCCTTCAGGTCCCGCGTGCCTCCACAAGAGCTATGCTCCCCCTCCCCCAGAAGCTGCCCACCTCCAACCCATTGAGGCCCAGTAGTGTCAGCATTCTGTGAGGGGAATCCTGCCTACTTTGGGGCAGTAGATGCCCTAAAGGTTCTGTAGCCCAAGTCCCCAAATGAGAGTTGACACCTAAGAGGTTGTCCCTGATCACTTCTGGCTGCAGTGACAGATGAGTCACACCTTCTTTTGGGGGGTTCTGGAGGTCGACCCAGGCTCAAGCCTGGAGCTCATTCCCAGAAACTGAACACAGTCCCCCAAAGGAGCATCTGGCCACCAGGCGATAGTGCTCCAAGGAGAGCTGGCTCTCTGAACTTGGCATCAGGAAGCGATGTAGAGCTGTGGCCCCGATGATGAGTAGGTGGGTGAGGGGAACTCGCTGAGGACCCTGATCTGCAAGGCTCTGAAGTCAAGGAAGGCTCCCATGGCAGCAGGCAGTACCGAGAAGCCAAGAGAAAAACCAGGCTGGAGAGCTCATCCTCATTCTCAGTAACCCTTCCAGTTGGCCAGCTGTCACACAGACAGGAGTGGCTTCTTCTAAGAGTGGTGGATAGACAGGACAG
>NW_007261682.1:1266-1894 GCF_000164805.1 Carlito syrichta | reverse complement strand
GTGAGGGGAACTTGCTGAGAACCATGATCTGCAAGGCACTGAAGTCCAGAGGAAGGGCTTGGACTCATGGAAGGCTCCCATGGCAGCAGGCAGTACCGAGAAGCCAAGAGAAAAACCAGGCTGGAGAGTTCATCCTCATTCTCAGTAACCCTTCCAGTTGGCCAGCTGTCACACAGACAGGAGTGGCTTCTTCTAAGAGTGGTGGATAGACAGGACAGTGGTCCTGGGCAGAAAATGGTGGCTGAGCAGCCCTTGGTGTGAAAGGGTTAGGCACCTTGGGAGTGGAGTAAGGTCCTCAGGAAAGGACAGGCTGGTGTGCAGTCGGCCATGTCCAGGAGGGCTTTGTAGGCCTATCTGGGGCATACAGGTGTCTGTGCTGACTCTTAGTTGGTGACCACAGTCGTGTGTCTCTGCTCCTTGGCTAGCTACAGACTTGAGAGAAAGTGAGCGCAACCCAGAGCCACCATGACTCGGAGTGGCCCTGGAACCCGCTTCTTCCTTCAGGGACAAGAGGCGCTTCTCCACCAACTGGGGAGGAATCAGACACTCAGCGGGCTGCCCAGCTGAGCATACTCCATGGTTTGGGGACACAAGCCCTTGGCAGGGGCTTTGGGGGGAAGATTGCAAA
>NW_007261682.1:0-550 GCF_000164805.1 Carlito syrichta | reverse complement strand
GCCCTGAAACTCCTGCACTACCTCCTGCCCAGATGTTCTCAGTGATCCTCAGTTCACGGGGGTTCCTATGTGTGTCCCTCCCCGGTGTTCCCGATGATCTTCTTTCCCTGGTGTGCCCTGTGTCCCTCCCTGTCCTGGTATTCCCGTTGCCCCACCAAGCCCTGGTTTCCCGATGTCCCTCCCTCCCCTTGTCTTCCTGGAATCTGTCCCCCACTTGGGAACCCTCTCTCCCCTGGTGTTCACGTGTTCCTCCCTGCCCTGGTGTTCCTGGTGTCCATGCCTGCCCGGGTTTTTCTGGTGCTCCTCCTTCCTTGAATATTTTGGTGTCTTTCTCTGCTCGAAAATTCCTGGTGTCTATCCATTCCCGAGTGTGCCTGGTGTCTCTCCCTTTCCTGGTGTTCCTGGTGTCTCCTCCTTCCCTGAAGTTCCTGATGTCCATACCTACCCTGGTGTTCGTGGTGTCTTTCGCCCCGCCCCGATGTTGCCAGTGTCCTTTGCTGTTTCCTGCCATAGCGCTCCCACTGTCCCTCCCTCCCCTCGTGGTCCTGGT
>NW_007261681.1:9324-12506 GCF_000164805.1 Carlito syrichta | reverse complement strand
TGTACGATTCTGATGTTTTGGGAGACAGGTTCTGGCTATTTGGCCCAGGCTGGATCTTGGGGACATGACTGTCATTCACTTCCAGCCTCGAAATAATGGCCTGAGGTGATCCTCCCACTTCATCCTCCAGAGTGCTCAGGACAACAGGCACCAGGCCAGGGCCCAGACAAACAACCATCATTCTCCACCAACCTCAAAATCATGGGCTTCGGTGATCCTACAACCTCAGCCTCCTAGAGGCCAGGACGATGGGCACCTTGACACCAGAACCCTGTTTGGGTGAGTGCAGAGACAGGGTCTCCCTGCACTGCCCAGACTGTTCTTGAGCACCTGACCTCCAGCCATCATCCCACCTTGGCGTACCAGAGTGCTGGGATTCAAGTCGTGGGCTGCAGCGCCAGGCCTCTGATTCGTTTTCAATGAAATGTTTTCAATGAAAAATCGTTTTCAATGAAAAATCGGGCTTAGTCTCATCATCCCAGTGTTTTGGGAGGCTGATATCAGTGGCCAGCCTGAGCCCACAGGGTGAGACCCACCCTGACACCTCAGCAAGACCTTGTCTCTAACCCCCATCTCAGTGATTCAGGCATGGTGGTGCATGCCTTTAGTTCCAGCTCCTCAGAAGGCCAGGAAAAGGCTCTCTGGAGCCCAGCTGTTCGAGGTTGCAGTGGCCAGGAACAAGCCACCACCCTCCAGCCTGGATGATGGTGTCAGACTCCGACTCATATAAAAGAAAGTAAAAAATATATATATATATAAAAAGAGCATCCATTTGTGTGTGGAGTTGGGATCATTATGAAAAGACAGAGATCATTTGGGAAGGAGATTCCATCCTTGGGACTAGATTTCCTGAAAGCAGCAGACAATCAGGCTGTGGTTTTGGAAGGTCGAGGCTTGGGACCATTGGAGTCCAGGAGTTCGGGACCAGTCTGGGCCATGTAGCGAGACCTTGTCACTCCCTGGAACGCAAACACTGGAATCTCGTGTGGTTGTAACTGTGGTCCCGGCTATATGAAATGTGGTGTCTTCTGTCCCAAGACGTTCTTTGCACCACCACCACTGACAGAATGTGCGAGTCCTGGCCGGACACTGTGCCTCACTGCCATCAGCCTAATGCCCTGGGAGGCTGAGGTGGAAGGCTCCCTGAAATCAGGGGTCAGAGACAAGCCTGGTGATGTGGCCAGACCTTGTCTCAGTAAGAGGTCCCCAAAATCGAGTCAGTGTGGTGGCCACTCTAGTACCGGCTGCTCAGGGGGCAAGGCAGTAGGATTGCCTGAGTCCAGCAGGTCGAGGACCCGAGAGACACAATCATTTTGCTATGCCCCAGCCAGGCCAATGTAGCCTCCGGTGACCAAAAGGATGCCTCCCACGTGCATCACGATGCCCGCCCACAGTTCCACAGGGAATGTTTTGTGTAGGTGGTGGACGATGGAATGATTGAGAGAGGGAGTCACACCCCTGCCCGAAGGTGGCATACCGGTGACCAGAATCTGGGCTGGCTGTGGCATTGCCAGCCACATTGATGGCTCTGTTCTTGACAGCCACCCTAGCTTGGGGTCATCTGTTCTGTAAGCTTACACACATATTTGCCATGGGGCACGAGTATGGAGTGTGGAGGTATGCCTTCTGGGCCATGTGGCCAGAGGTGTGGGAGGGACATACCTGGTGGCCACCATTGAAACTTCCAGTGAATGACAGGCCGGAAAGTACCTTTTCCTCTCCCATCCTTGAGGGTGACTCCTCTCAATGTGTGGCAGGGGTGGTGGTGGTGGTGCTGGTGATTATTTTTATTTGGAATCGGAATGGGGTCTGTCACCCAGGCCAGAGCACGGGGTCATATTCACAGCAACCGCAGACTGCACCTGCAGGGCTCAGGCGATTCTCCTGTGTCAGCCCCCCAAGTTGTTGGAACCCAAGCCTGCTCCACCATGCCCGGCTAATCTTTGGATTTATTTTTGATGGCTGAGATGAGGTCTCGCCTCGTGTCCTAGACTGGTGTTGAACACGCAGTCACAGGCCATCCACCCACCTGGACTCTGAGGGAGCAGAATGCCAGGCTGAGCTGCTGAGACTGACCTGTGATTTTGGTGGTGGTGGTTGGTATTATTATTCTGAGATGGAGTCCTGCTCTGTCACACAGGTCTGAGCACAGGGGTATGCTCAGGGCCACCACGGACTCCACCTGCTGGGCTCAGGCAATCCTCCTGCCTCACCAACCATGTGGAGCCCCGGGGTCAGCGCCCAGCCCTGGCAATGTGGTCAGACTTTGTCTCAGTGAAAGGGACCTGAAATCGAGTCAGACGTCGTGGATCCAGAAGTCCAGGCTGCTCAGGTGCCTAGTCTGGAGGACCACCTGAACCACACAGGTAGAGGACCCGAAGCCATGATCATGCTGGCATGCCCCAGCCTGGATGTCAGAGACTCAGTGACAAAAAGATGCCTCCAACATACATCACGATGGGCGTCCATGGCTCCACAGGCAAAAGGCTTCATGGGCATGGTACAATGGAATAATCGGGAGAGGAAAGTGCCCTCCACCTTCCCAAAATTTACAGATCGGGTGTCCAAAACCTGGGGTAGGGGAGAGGGCCAGGCGACTCATGCCAGCCTCCTTGGCACTAGGGTAGGCTGAGGTGGGAAGATGGCCAGAGCCCAGAAGCTTGAGACCAGGATGGTCACAACAGCAAGTCCCCACCTTGACCCCAAGCAAAACCCAGAAAACCTGGGGAAAAGGTAGACTTTGGTGGGAGGATCGCATCCATATCAGAATTCAAGAGCCGGCAGGAAGGCCAGGGTGTCGACCAAATGAAAAGCCTGGAATTGCAGCAATTTGGGAAACCCAGGCAGAGAGGGTGGCCAGAGTTGGGTGGGTTGAAAGCAGGCTAGGCAACCTAGAGAGGTAAGAAAAAAAGAAAGAAAGAAAGAGAGAAAGAAAGAATGAAAGAAAGAAAGAAAGGAAGAAAGAAAGAAAGAAAGAAAGAAAGAAAGAAAGAAAGAAAGAAAGAAAGAAAGAAGGAAAGAAAGAAAGAAAAGAAAGAAAGGAAAGAAGGAAGGAAGGAAGGGAAGAAAGAAAGAATGAAAGAAAAAGAAGAGCATCCATTTGTGTATAGAGTTGTGTATAGAGTATAGAGTGTATGTGATCATCGTGAACCGAGAGAGATCATTTGGGAAGGTGGCCCCAG
>NW_007261681.1:0-9304 GCF_000164805.1 Carlito syrichta | reverse complement strand
GAGGTGGAAGGCTCCCTGAAATCAGGGGTCAGAGACAAGCCTGGTGATGTGGCCAGACCTTGTCTCAGTAAGAGGTCCCCAAAATAGAGTCAGTGTGGTGGCCACTCTAGTACCGGCTGCTCAGGGGACAAGGCAGTAGGATTGCCTGAGTCCAGCAGGTCGAGGACCCGAGAGACACAATCATTTTGCTATGCCCCAGCCAGGCCAATGTAGCCTCCGGTGACCAAAAGGATGCCTCCCACGTGCATCACGATGCCCGCCCACAGTTCCACAGGGAATGTTTTGTGTAGGTGGTGGACGATGGAATGATTGAGAGAGGGAGTCACACCCCTGCCCGAAGGTGGCATACCGGTGACCAGAACCTGGGCTGGCTGTGGCATTGCCAGCCACATTGATGGCTCTGTTCTTGACAGCCACCCTAGCTTGGGGTCATCTGTTCTGTAAGCTTACACACATATTTGCCATGGGGCACGAGTATGGAGTGTGGAGGTATGCCTTCTGGGCCATGTGGCCAGAGGTGTGGGAGGGACATACCTGGTGGCCACCATTGAAACTTCCAGTGAATGATAGGCTGGAAAGTAGCTTTTCCTCTCCCATCCTTGAGGGTGACTCCTCTCAATGTGTGGCAGGGGTGGTGGTGGTGGTGCTGGTGATTATTTTTATTTGGAATCGGAATGGGGTCTGTCACCCAGGCCACAGCACAGGGTCATATTCACAGCAACCGCAGACTGCACCTGCAGGGCTCAGGCGATTCTCCTGTGTCAGCCCCCCAAGTTGTTGGAACCCAAGCCTGCTCCACCATGCCCGGCTAATCTTTGGATTTATTTTTGATGGCTGAGATGAGGTCTTGCCTCGTGTCCTAGACTGGTGTTGAACACGCAGTCACAGGCCATCCACCCACCTGGACTCTGAGGGAGCAGAATGCCAGGCTGAGCTGCTGAGACTGACCTGTGATTTTGGTGGTGGTGGTTGGTATTATTATTCTGAGATGGAGTCCTGCTCTGTCACACAGGTCTGAGCACAGGGGTATGCTCAGGGCCACCACGGACTCCACCTGCTGGGCTCAGGCAATCCTCCTGCCTCACCAACCATGTGGAGCCCCGGGGTCAGCGCCCAGCCCTGGCAATGTGGTCAGACTTTGTCTCAGTGAAAGGGACCTGAAATCGAGTCAGACGTCGTGGATCCAGAAGTCCAGGCTGCTCAAGTGCCTAGTCTGGAGGACCACCTGAACCACACAGGTAGAGGACCCGGAAGCCATGATCATGCTGGCATGCCCCAGCCCGGATGTCAGAGACTCCAGTGACAAAAAGATGCCTCCAACATACATCATGATGGGCATCTATGGTTCCACAGGCAAAAGGCTTCATGGGCATGGTACAATGGAATAATTGGGAGAAGAAAGTGCCCTCCACCTTCCCAAAATTGACAGACCGGGTGTCCAAAACCTGGGGTAGGGGAGAGGGCCAGGCGACTCATGCCAGCCTCCTTGGCACTAGTGTAGGCTGAGATGGGAAGATGGCCAGAGCCCAGAAACTTGAGACCAGGATGGTCACAAAAGCAAGTCCCCACCTTGACCCCAAGCAAAACCCAGAAAACCTGGGGAAAAGGCAGACTTTGGTGGGAGGATTGCATCCATATCAGAATTCAAGAGCTGGCAGGAAGGCCAGGGTGTCGACCAAATGAAAAGCCTGGAATTGCAGCAATTTGGGAAACCCAGGCAGAGAGGGTGGCCAGAGTTGGGTGGGTTGAAAGCAGGCTAGGCAACCTAGAGAGGTAAGAAAAAAAGAAAGAAAGGAAGAGAGAAAGAAAGAATGAAAGAAAGAAAGAAAGAAAGGAAAGAAAGAAAGGAAAGAAGGAAGGAAGGGAAGAAAGAAAGATAGAAGAAAGAATGAAAGAAAAAGAAGAGCATCCATTTGTGTATAGAGTTGTGTATAGAGTATAGAGTGTATGTGATCATCGTGAACAGATAGAGATCATTTGGGAAGGTGGCCCCAGCCTTGGGTCTAGACTTCCCAAAAGATGGTGGATTGGCAGATAATTGGGCTGTGGCTTTGGGATGCTGAGCGGGTCTGCAGGAACCTGGAAGTTCAAGACCAACCAGGGCCATGTAGCGAAACCTTGTCACTCCCCAGAACACAAACCAAGAAGGCAAACCATCGAGTCATGCTTGGTGGCATCCATGGTTGTAGGTACACAGAATGCGGTGGACTCTGTCCTGGGACACCTTGGTGTTGCCTCCAATGACAGCATGTGCAAGTCCAGGCCGGGCACCATGGTTCACAGCCTTCAGTCCTGTGCCGTGTGAGGCCCAGGTGGGAGGCCACATGTGCCCCGGGTTCAGAACCATCCCAGGTAACATGGCCAGACCTTGTCTCGGTGAGGGGCCCCCAGAAAAAGTCAGGTATGGAGGTCCCTGGAATCCAGGTGGCTCAGGGGCCAAGGTGGGAGGACAGCCTGAGCCCCACAGGTTGAGGCCTTGGAAGCAACAATTGTGACACTGTGCCTGAACCCAGCCAACAGAGAACCCCATGACAAAAAAGATGCCGCCAATGTTTGTCATGACGTGCGTCCACAGATCCCCTGGGAAAGGTCTGTGGGGGCATGGGTTGATGGAGTGATTGGGAGAGGAAGGGTCCCCCCATACCCACTCGAAGGTGACAGACTGGGCAACCAGAACCTGGGCTGGGTGAGTCTTGCTAGACCGCCTTCATTGCTCTATGTCTGATGGCCGCCCTTACAAGGACAGTCTGTTCCTTGAGCTCACGTGTCTTTGCCCTCAGGCACGAGTGTGGAGGGTGGAAGCAGGCCCTCTGGGAGGCGTGGCCAAAGGCATGGGATGGACGTACCCGGTGGCTATCTTTGAAACCTTCCACCAATGACAGGTAGGAAAGTGCCTTTTCCTCTCCCATGCCAGAGTGAGATTTCTCAAGCTAGGTGACAGATGTGGTGGTGGTGAAGGTGTTTGTGATTATTATTATTTGGAGTCAGAATGCCACTCTGTCACTTATGTTGGAGTGCAGGGGTACACTCATGGACACAGTGGACTCCACATACCGGGCCAGGCTATACTCCTGCCTCTGCCCCCTGAGTGGCTGGAATCACAGGATTGCACAACCACACCCAGCTAATTTTTGCATTTATTTTTGATGGCCAAAATGAGGTCTTGCCCCATGTCCTGGTTTGTTTTCAATGAAGGATCAAGGTCGGGCTTTGGGGCTCAACCTCGTCATCCTAGCACTTTGGGAGGCCAAGGCAGGCGGCCAGCCCAGTATGCAGGTCTGAGACATGCCCGGGCAACTCGATGAGATCTCCTCCCTACTCTCCTTCCCAAATCAGCTGGGTGTGGTGGCACATGCCTGTCGTTCCATCTCCTCTGAAGCCTGCGGGGGAAGGCTCAATGGAGCCTGGCGGGCCGAGACTCCAGTGGCTGGGAGTGAGCCACTGCCCTTCAGCCTGGGAGATGGAATGAGACTCTGCCTCAATAAAAGAAAGATGAAGGGAAGAACATCCATTTGTGTATGGAGTTGGGATCATAATGAACAGACAGAGTTCATTGGAGAAGGAGGCCTCAACCTTGGGCATAGAGTACCTGAAAGATGGTAGGTCAGCAGACAATTGGGCTGTGGCTTTGGGAGGCTGAGGTGGGGGAACGCTGGAGCCTGGGAGTTCAAGACTAGCCTGGACCACATAGTGAGCCCTTGTCGCTCCCCGAAATGCAAACACTGGAGTCGCGCATGGTGGCACACGTGGTCCCGGCTACACCAGATGTGGTTGCCTCTGTCCTGGGCGTTCTTATATGTTGCCCCCATTGACAGAATGTGCTGCTCCAGGCTGGGCAGCATGACCCATGGCTATGAGCCCCATTCCCTGGGCAGCCAAGGCGGGAGGTTGCTTGAGCCCAGGGGTCGGAGACCACCACAGGCAATGTGGCCAGACCTCATCTCGGCAAGTGGTCCCCCAAATCAAGTCAGGCATGGTAGCCCATGGAGTCCCGGCTACTCAGGGGCTGAGATGGGAGGAACGTCTGAGCCCGGTCGGTTGAGGTCTCGGAAGCCACAATCGTGCCACCATGAACCATCCCAGCCGACAGAGACATCAGTGACAAAAAAGACACCTCCAATGTGCATCACAATGGGCATCCACTGCTCCCCAAGGAAATGTCTGCTTGGGCTTGGGACGTTTGAGTGATCGAGAGAGGAAGTGGCCCACCCCCACCCAAAGTTGGCAGACCGGGTGACAGGAACCTGGACTGGCCGTGAATTTGCTGGACTGCCTTGATTGCTCTGTGGCCAACGACCACCCTAGCTTGGGGTCATCTCTTCTGTGAGATCACACGCTCCTTTGCCATGGGGCACGAGTGTGGAGGGAGGGGGCAGGCCTTCTGGGGCACATGGCCAGAGGTGCATTATGGACATGCCCAGTGAGCACCTTTGAAACCTCCCGAGAATGACAGGCTGGAAAGTGCCTTTTCCTCTCCCATCCCTGAGAGTGATTCCTCGCACGGGGGGGCAGGGTTGTTGTTGTTGGTGGTGGTGGTGATTATTTATATTCTGAGTCAGAATCCCAATCTTTCGCCCATGCTGGAGTGCAGGGGCACACTCACAGCCACCGTGAACTCCACCTGACAGGCAGAGGCAATCCTACCTCCTTGTACCCCCAAAAGCCTAGAACCACAGAACTGTGCCACCATGCACAGCTAATCTTTGGGTTTATTTTTGATGACTGAGGTGAGGTCTCGCTCCATGTCTTGGTCTGGTGTAGAAAACACAGGTCAGGCTGTCCACTCACCTGGGCCTCCAAAGGGCTGGGATGCCAGGCTGAGCCCCTGTCCCTGGCCTGTGATTTTGGTGGTGGTGGTGGTTGGTATTTTGATCCTGAGGCAGAGTCCTGCTCTGTCACTCAAGCCAAAGTGTAGGGACACGCTCATGGTCACCACATTCTCCACTGGTGGGCTCCAGTGATCCTCCTGCCATGACTTCCTGAGTGGCTGGAAAGACAGGCATGTGACAACACCCTCAGCTCATTTTTTTGGCTTCTTATAGAAATGAGATCTCGTCAAGGTGCCCAGGCTGGTTTCAAACTCAGGGCACAGGCCATCCTCTCGCCTCGGCCTTCCAGAGTGCAGCAATGACAGACCTGAACCCTTGTTCCCAGCCTCCACACCCCTTAGGAGTCCCATCTCGAGACCTGCTCCCTTCTAGTGATCCAGGACCCTTTAGAAGGTGCCCAGAGTCACCCTCTGGTCCCTCCCAGGGGGGAGTGCCTGGTGCAGGGGTGTGTCTCCCCCATGGCACACACCTCTCTGCTCGCCTCATTCCCCAGGGTGGACCCGCTCACTCCTACCTGGGACTGCCTCGGGGAAATGGAGGGTGTGACTCTCAAAACATCGGGGGAGCAAGGAGAGCTGGGCGACTCACACCTTTCTCCTCAGACCTCAGGAGGAGGAGATGGGAAGATCGCTGGAACCTGGGGAGCTCGAGAGCAGGCTGGACTCCATAGCAATTCCCACCTCAACCCCAAGCAAAACCCAGAAAACCCAGAAAATCTTGTGGGAAGATTGCCTCCAGCCCAGAGTTCAAGACAAGGCAGGAAGACCAGGATGTCGACCAAATGGAAAGCCTGTGTTCACAGGAGTTTCAAAGGCCCAGGTTGAGAGGATGGCCCTATTTGGGCAGTTTGAAAGCAGACTGGGCAACCTAGATCAAAAAGAAAAAGAAAGAAAGAAAGAAAGAAAGAAAGAAAGAAAGAAAGAAAGAAAGAAAGAAAGAAAGAAGAAAGAAAGAAAAAAGAAAGAAAGAAAGAAGAAAAGAAAGAAGAAAGGAAGGAAGGAAGGATGGAAGAATGGAAGGAAGAAAGAAAGAAATCAATTTTCCTGTAAAACTTCTGCCCTCAGTCCTTTCCCCCACACCTCCCTCACATGTGACGGTCATCCAAGCCTGGCACCTTCCAGGCAGAACCCCCCCAATGGCTGCCCCGGCTTTGGTGCAGTTGTTCCCGAGGCTTCCTGGCCATGTTCATGCCGGCTCTCCTCTGCGACATGAGAAAAGTGCCCCAGTTAAGCCAACTCTCTGACACAGCAGTGAGGACCTCCCACCATATAAAGCCAGGGACACATCCCTCACCAGAGGTCATTTCTTTCCCCCAATCACACTTTTCTTGGCTCAAAAGTCAGTAGCCAATTGACACACCATGCACTATGCAATCACACTATGTTGAGAATTTGTGAACGATTCTGATGTTTTGGAGAGAGGATGTGGCTCTGTGGCCCAGGCTGGCGTCCTGGGACATGACCATCATTCACTGCCAGCCTTGCGATCATGGGCTCCAGCGATCCTCCCTCCTCTACCTCTGGAGTGGCCGGAATGACAGGTACCAAGACCCCAGACCGTCTGTTTAGATGGGTGTGGAGTCGGTGTCCCCCTGCATGGCCTGGGTTGGCCTTGTGCTCCTGGGTTCCAGTCATCCTCCCGCCTCAGCCTTGCAGGGTGCTGGGATTCCAGGCATGTGCTGCCATGCCTGACCTTCAGATTCATTTTCGATGAAGGATTGAGGCAAGGCTACGGGACTCTTCTCACCATCCCAGCACATTCGGAGTCCGTGGTCAGCGGCTGGCCAAAGACTGCAAGTCTGAGAAGCGTCCAGGCCACTCGACAAGACCTCAGCTGTACACTCCATCCCAAATGAGCTGGGCGTGGTGGCGCTCTCATGTTGTTCCATCTCCTCAGAAGTCCGGGGTGTAGGTTTACTGGAGTCAGGCCAGCTAAGGCTGCCATGCCCGGGAGCAAGCCACCGCCCTCCAGCCTGTAGGATGGAGTGAGACTCTGACTCAAAAAACAAAAGAAAGAAAAGAAGAGTATCCATTTGTGCATGGGGTTGGGGTCATCATGAACAGACAGAGATCACTGGGAAAAGAGGCCTCAGCATTAGGGGTAGAGTTCCTGAAAGATGATGGATCTGCAGATATTCAGGCTGTGGCTTTGGGAGACTAAGGTGGGGTACTGCCTGAGCCTGGGAGTTTGAGACCACCTGGGCCATGTAGCGAGACTCCATTACTCCCCAGATCTCAAACATTTGAGTTGCACATGGTGGCATCTGTGGTCCCAGCTAAAAGGAATGCAGTGAATTATGTCCCATGGTGTGTCTTTTTGTCACCCCATCGACAGAAGGTGTGAGTCCAGGCCAGGCACCATGGCTCACAGCCATCAGTCCTGTGCCCTGGGATGTGAAAACTGGAGACTGCCTGAGACCAGAGGTCAAGAGACTAGTCCAGGCTATGTGGTCAGACTTAGTCTTGGTGAGATTTCATAAAATCGAGTTAGGCCTGGTGGCCCCTGGAGTCCTGGCTGCTTGGAGGCTGAGCTGGGAGGACAGCCTGAGCCCTGCAGGTCAAGGTCCCAGGAATCACGATCGTGCCACTGCACCCCAAACTGGCCGACAGACTCCAGCAACAAAAGAGATGCTGCCCAAGTGTGTCACAATGGGCATACACGGTTCCCCAGGGAAAGGTTCGTGTGGGCAGAGGAAGACGGAGTTATTGGGAGAGGAAGGGGCTCTACCCCCGCTCAAAGATGGCAGACAGGGCGACTGGAACCCGGGCTGGCTGCGGTGGTGCCAGACTGCCTTGATTACTCTGTGCTCGATGGCCACCCTAGCTTGGGGCCATTTGTTCTGCATGCTCACACATGTCTTTGCTGTTGGACATGACTGTGGAGCATGGAGGCAGACCTTCTGGTGAGCATGGCTGAAGACAAGTGAAGGACGTGCCCGGTGGCCACCAATGAGACCTCCCTGAACGACAGGCTAGAATGTACTTTTTCCTCTCCCATACCTGAGGGTGATTCCTCTCTCTGGGTGATAGGGGTGGTCATGGTGGTGGTAGTGATTATTATTATTTGGAGTCAGATGCCAATCTGTCTCCCAGGCCGGAGTGCAGAGGCATGTTCACGGCCACCATGGACTCCACCTGCCAGGCTCAGGCGATCCTCCCACCTTAGCCCCCTGAGTGTCTGGAACCACAGGCCTCTTCCACCACACCCAGCTAATCTTTGGATTGTTTTTTTGATGGGCTAGATGAGGTCTTGCCCAGTGTCCTGGACTGCTTTTGAGCCCTCAGGCTCAGGCCATCCACTCTTTTGGGCCTCCAAAGGGCCAGGATGCCAGGCTGAAGTTGCAATGTTGGTGGTGGTTGTTATCATTATTCTGAGTCGGAGTCCCACTGTGTCACCAAGGCTAGAGTGCAAGGACCCGCTCTCAGCCATTGTGGCCCCCACCAGCAGAGCTCCAGCGATCCTACCCCCACATCCTCCTGAGTGGCCAGAACGACAGGCATGCCCCCAAACTCAGACAATTTTTTTGGCTTCTAGTCAAGACAAGGTCTCCCCAAATGCCCGGGCTGATCTCAAACCTGAGGGCTCTGTCCATCCTGCCACCTCAGCCTCCCAGAATGCCAAGATGACAGACCTGAGCCACTGCACCCAGCCCACCCACCCCTCTCACAACACACAGCAAGGACCACTCCCTTCTGATAGACCAGGACTCTGGTAAGGTTGGCCGCTAGAAACCTGCCGACCCCTCCCCTGGGGAAGTGCGTGAGGCAAAGGTGTGTCTCCCTTGGGGCACCCACCCATCTGTCTGCCTTGTTCCCTAGGGTTGTCCCACTCAGCCCTTCCAAGGGCCACCTTGCAGAATGGGAGGGCTTGATTCTCAAATCATCAAGAGAGGGGGGATGGCCTGGAGACTCACACCTGTCTCCTCTGCACTCGAGGAGGCTGAGATGGGAAGATGGCCAGAGCACAGGAGCTCGAGACCAGGTTCAACACCATAGCAATCCACCACCATGACCCCAAGCAAATCCCAGAAACCTTGGGTGAGGGTAGGCCTCTTTGGGAGAATCGCCTCTGGCCCAGAGTTCAAGACCAGGCAGGAAGACCAGGATGTCGACCAAATGGAAAGCCTGTGTTCACATCAGTTTGGTAGGCCCAGGCTGAGAGGTTGGCCCAAGTTTGGTGGTTTGAGAGCAGTCTGGACAACCTTGTGAGGAATGTAAGGAAACGAAAGGAAAGAAAGAAAGAAAGAAAGAAAGAAAGAAAGAAAGAAAGAAAGAAAGAAAGAAAGAAAGAAAGAAAGAAAGGAAGGAAGGAAGGAAGGAAGGAAGGAAGGAAGGAAGGAAGGAAGAAGGAAGAAAGAAAGAAGGAAGGAACGAAGGAAAGAAAAAGAAAGAATGACCTAAAGAAAATCTAAGTCAATAAAAAAATCCTTTTGCCTGAAAACTTCCTGCCCTCAGTCCTTCCCCCTTTCAGCCCCA
>NW_007261680.1:0-7694 GCF_000164805.1 Carlito syrichta | reverse complement strand
ATATTTCATCACTTTCTGTGATTAGACACTTCTGCATGTTTTCATATTATTTTCCAGCCGTTGAGCCGTTGTCTCTCAGGATTTGAACATCGCTTCAGTAACATCAAAGTCAGTTTTCTAGAATTTTCGATTATCTAAATTTTTATATGAATGAGGAGCCCAAATTCTTCTTTCTAAATCTCCATGTTATTTTGGTTTCTAAACATAGGGCTCCCAGTGGTCTCTTTTTGTGTGTGTGCATGATTTTCAAGGCTTGTCGGTAAAAAGTATCACATTAATCTGAGACATTGTTGCAGCGTACAGCAGTATGTCTTAGGTAGAGAAAATCCTCGGGGATTTAGTGGAAATACACTTTGAAAAATAGAAATTGGTTTAAAATACAAGGGAAATATCATTTTACATTTCCTTCAAATAGGCAGGGGTACCTTTTGAGTAGGGGTTGCATATCTGTAAGTTTAAATTAAAATTCACCAGCAGAAAATACAGCGTGTCCCAAGAATATGTACAAAAGGTTTAAGAAAGGAAAAAGATATGTTAAATTATCCTACAGTTTTTCTTCTGAAATCGTTAAGATTTATTATGCATTCTGTCTTCTGAATAGCCACATAGGTACTCTGATCCTCAATGTGGAGTTGACTGAGGATGATACACGTCTGGAATTTCAACACGTATCAATTTGTGCAGAATAAAACATTCAGCATTTATGTGAGAAATGTAGTAGCGTCAAAGTTGAAACCAAATGTACAATGGATTCTCACGTGTGAATAGGAAAGGAAGTTATAATGGGAGTCGTGCGCCCTTCTTAGAAATCAATCCCTTCAAAAGGAATATTTCTATCCCCAACCCTGGACTGCAACTATCTTTAGATGAAAAAAGTTAAAAAAAAAAATAGAAGAAAGCAAATACAGTCAGTTGTACGTTTTACAGCTTTTATTTATTTTTTTATTTTATTTTAATTGTTGCACAATATGGGGTACAATTCAGAGTTAGATATTCAAACATTGATTATGCATGGTCCCTGGATGGTGAGGTCTGCCCCTCCCTCCCTTAACAATATAACTCCACAGCCAATCCCACCCCGACCCCAAAACAGTTTTCTACTACTGCCAATCACTTTCTTCTAGCACTCTAATCGATCAAGTGCAGCTCATGAGGGAGAACATTTGGAACTCTATTCTTTGTTTCCGTGATAATTCACGGAGAATGACCTAATTCATATCCATCAAGCTTTCTGCAACATCCTTATACCTGTCACTTGTCAGGGATGCATAACATTCCATTTTGTGTATGTTCCACATTCATTTTATCCATTCCAGCTTTGAAGTGCGACATGGTTGGTATCAGGTTTTTTTCAAATGTGATTAGAGCTGCAATAAGCATGCTTGTGCAGATATCTTTTTGTAAAAGATCTGAGTTCCTCCAGGTTTATTCCCTACAGGGGAATTACAGGGTCACATGGTAGGTCAATTTCTTGTCCCTTTAGAAACCGCCACACTGATTTCCAAAGATGTTGCTGTACTTTTCAGTCCACATGCAGTGTAGAAGCATTTTTTCCCCCAAATCTTTTCCAGCATCTGTTATTGTTTGTGTTATTAATGAAGGCCGTTCTTACAGGGGTTAAGTGGTAGTTCAGTGTGGTTTTTCTTTGCATTTTTTTGAGGATGAGTGAGGCTGAGCACGTTTTCATGTGTCTCCTGGCTTCCCACATCTCTTCTATGAGAAGTGTCCAATCGTGTATTTTTGCCACTTTTTCACGGGATTGTTTGTCTTTTTTTCTGAGTGTTTGATTTTCTTGTAGCTCATAGATGTTATGACTTTGTCAGATACATAGCTGGAGGATCGTTTGTCCCCTTCTGGGGCTGTCTGCTTGCTATTTTGATGTTTCTTGTATTTTGCAGAAGTTAATTCGTTTTTTATGATCCCAATGTCTAACATTCTTTTTAAGTTATGGGTTTTGAGGGATCTGAAGAGAGTAGCTCCCGGTTCCAGTTTTCATAAAGGTGTCTCCTGTGTTTCTATGATGATTATAATTTGGTGTTTTACATTTAGGTCTTTGATCCATTTAGAGTTAATGTGTAGGGTGATAGTTAGGGGTCCTGTGTGAATATTGTTCATGTAGTCAGACTTTACCCAGCAACATGTACTGAATATGTTCGGCATTCCCCAGTGGGTCCTGGAGGTTCTTTCAAAGATGAGTTGGGTGAGAATTTGAGGATTTCATCTCTGTCCTGACCCATCAGCCTATGGACCTTTTCCAGTACCAATACCAGGCTGTTTTGATTATTGTAAACTTATACTAAAGTTTCAAATGTGGAAAGTGATACTTCCTGCTTTGTATCTTTTGATAAGGATTCTTTCGGCTCTTCATGATTGTTTTAAATTTCATATGAATTCACTATTGTAATTTCCAGGTCTGAGAAGAATGATGTTAACTTATTGGTTTTTCCCTGTTTCACTCGTTGGCCTAAACGGCTAATTTTTCAATTAAAAGATGTAAGTAAAGTCAGGAAAACAAGCATGTCAGATTGCCATTCTTGACATCAGACACAGAACTGTGACATCATAATAGGCGGGACCTTGACTACTGAGCAAGCCTTCAGTATCAAGGATTTATGTACAGTGCGCTGACAAAAGTGGAAGACATGGTGGATTTTCATTCCCAAGAATTGAAGGAAGCAAGGTGTTCACACCTATCGAAAAATGTTTCCAGGGGTAAGTGACCATTCAAGAATCCACTGGGCAATGTAGTCTTTTTGTTTTCAAGCAGAAGTTATTGAGAGGACAGAAAAGCTCCCACAGTGGGAGGTCCCTGAGGGGGTTCCCCACGATGTAGTCTGTCATTACTATGGTCACAGAGACTTGTTGGAGTTTGGTCATAGCACAACCTAATAATATTTCATCACTTTCTTTGGTTTAGACACTTCTGCATGTTTTTCATATTATTTTCCATCCTTTGAGCCGTTTGTCTCTCAGGATTTGAACATTTCTTCACTAACATCAAAGTCAGTTTTCTAGAATTTTCGATTATCTAAATTTTTATATGAATGAGGAGCCTAAATACTCCTGTATAAATCACAATGTTAATTTGATTTCTAAACATAGGGCTCCCAGTGGTCTCTTTTTGTGTGTGTGCATGATTTTCAAGGCTTGTTGGTAAAAAGTATCAGATTAATCTGAGACATTGTTGCAGAGTACAACATTATGTCTTAGGTAGAGAAAATCCTCGGGGATTCAGTGGAAATACACTTTGAAAAATAGAAATTGGTTTAAAATACAAGGGAAATATCATTTTATATTTCTTTCAAATAGGCAGGGGAACCTTTTGAGTAGGGGTTGCATATCTGTAAGTTTAAATTAAAATTCACCAGCAGAAAAAACAGCGAGTCCCAAGAATATGTAGAAAAGTTTTAAGAAAGGAAAAAGATATGTTAAATTATTCTACATTTTTACTTCTGAAATTGTTAAGATTTATTATGCATTCTGTCTTCTGAATAGCCACATAGGTACTCTGATCCTCGAAGTTAAGTTGACTTAGGATGATACACGTCAGGAATCTCAACATTTTTCAATTTGTGTAGAATAAAACATTCAGCATTTATGTGAGAAATTTATGTGAGAAATGTAGTAGTGTCAAAGTTGAAACGAAATGTACAATGGATTCTCACATATTAATAGGAAAGGAAGTTATAATGGGAGTCGTGCGCCCTTCTTAGAAATCAATCCCTTCAAAATGAACATTTCTATCCCCAACCCTGGACTGCAACTATCTTTAGATTAAAAAAGTTAAAAAAAAAAAATAGAAGAAAACAAATAAAGTCAGTTGCACGTTTTACAGCTTTTATTTATGTCTTTATTTTATTTTAATTGTTGCACAATACGGGGTACAATTCAGAGTTAGATATTCCAACATTGATTATGCGTGATCCCTGGATGGTGAGGTCTGCCCCTCCCTCCCTTAACAATATAACTCCACAGCCAATCCCACCCCTACCCCAAAACAGTTTTCTACTACTGCCAATCACTTTCTTCTAGCACTCTAATCGATCAAGTGCAGCTCATGAGGGACAATATTTGGAACTCTATTCTTTGTTTCCGTGATAATTCACGGAGAATAACTTAATTCATATCGATCAAGCTTTCTGCAACATCCTTATACCTGTCACTTGTCAGGGATGCATAACATTCCATTTTGTGTATGTTCCACATTCATTTCATCCATTCCAGCTTTGAAGTGCGACATGGTTGGTGTCAGGTTTTTTTGAAATGTGATTAGAGCTGCAATTAGCATGCTTGTGCACATATCATTTTGTAAAAGATCTGAGTTCCTCCAGGTTTATTCCCTACAGGGGAATTACAGGGTCACATGGTAGGTCAATTTCTTGTACCTTTAGAAACCGCCCAACTGATATCCAAAGATGTTGCTCTACTTTTCAGTCCACATGCAGTGCGGAAGCATTTTTTTCCCCCAAATCTTTTCCAGCATCTGATATTGTTTGTGTTATTAATGAAGGCCGTTCTTACAGGGGTTAAGTGGTAGTTCAATGTGGTTTTCCTTTGCATTTCTTTGATGATGAGTGAGGCTGAGCACGTTTTCATGTGTCTCCTGCCTTCCCACATCTCTTCTATGAGAAGTGTCCAATCATGTATTTTTGCCACTTTTTCACGGGATTGTTTGTCTCTTTTTCTGAGTGTTTGATTTTCCTGTAGCTCAGAGATGTTATCACGCTGTCAGATACATAGCTGGAGAATCGTCTGTCCCATTCGGGGGCTGTCTGCTTGCTATTTTGATGTGTCTTGTATTTTGCAGAAGTTAATTCGTTTGGTACGATCCCAAGTGTCTAACATTCTTTTTCAGTTATGGGTATTGAGGGATCTGAAGAGAGTAGCTGCCGGTTCCAGTTTTCATACAGGAGTCTCCTGTGTTTCTGTGATGATTATAATTTGGTGTTTTACGTTTAGGTCTTTGATCCATTGAGAGTTAATGTGTATGGTGATAGTGAGGGGTCCTGTTTGAATCTTGTTCATGTAGTCAGACTTTTCCCAGCAACATGTACTGAATAGGTTCTCCATTCCCCAGTGGGTCCTGGAGGTTCTTTCATAGATGAGTTGGGTGAAAATTTGAGGATTTCACTCTCTGTCCTGAGCCATCAGCCTGTGGACCTGTTCCAGTACCAATACCAGGCTGTTCGGCTTATTGTAAACTTATACTAAAGTTTCAATTGCAGAAAGTGATAGTTCCTGCTTTGTATCTTTTGATAAGGATTCTTTCGGCTCTTCATGATTGTTTTAAATTTCATATGAATTCACTATTGTAATTTCCAGGTCTGACAAGAATGATGTTAATTATTGATTTTGTTCCCTGTTTCCCTCGTTGGCTTAAACGGCTAATTTTCAATGAAAAGATGTGAGCAAAGTCAGGAAAGCAAGCATGTCAGCTTGCCATTCATGACATCAGCCTCAGAACTGTGACATCATAATGGGCGGGACCTTGACGACTGAGCAAGCCTTCAGTATCAAGGATTTATGTACAGCGCTCTGACAAAAGCGGAAGACATGGTGGATTTTCATTCCCAAGAATTGAAGGAAGCAAGGTGTTCACACCTATCCGAAAACGTCTGCAGGGGTAAGTGGCCATTGAAGAATCCACTGGGCAATGTAGTCTTTTTGTTTTCATGCAGAAGTTATTGACAGGACATAAAAGCTCCCACAGTGGGAGGTCCTTGAGGGGGTTCCCCATGATGTAGTCTTTCATTACTATGGTCACAGAGACTTGTTGGAGTTTTGACATAGCATAACCTAATAAAAATATTATCACTTTCTCTGGTTTAGACACTTCTGCATGTTTTTCATATTATTTTCCAGCCGTTGAGCCGTTTGTCTCTCAGGATTTGAACATCGCTTCACTAACATCAAAGTCAGTTTTCTAGAATTTTCGATTATCTAAATTTTTATATGAATGAGGAGCCCAAATTCTTCTTTCTAAATCTCCATGTTATTTTGGTTTCTAAACATAGGGCTCCCAGTGGTCTCTTTTTGTGTGTGTGCATGATTTTCAAGGCTTGTCGGTAAAAAGTATCACAATAATCTGAGACATTGTTGCAGAGTACACCATTATGACTTAGGTAGAGAAAATCCTCGGGGATTCAGTGGAAATACACTTTGAAAAATAGAAATTGGTTTAAAATACGAGGGAAATATCATTTTACATTTCCTTCAAATAGGCAGGGGTACCTTTGGAGTAGGGGTTGCATATCTGTAAGTTTAAATTAAAATTCACCAGCAGAAAATACAGCGTGTCCCAAGAATATGTGCAAAAGTCATAAGAAAGGAAAAATATATGTTAAATTTTTCTACAATTTCTCTTAGGATACTGATGAGAGATATTATTCATTCTGTGTTGTGAATACCAACATAGGTACTGAGATCGTCAATGTGAAGTTGACTGAGGATGATACACGTCTGGAAATTCAACACGTTTCAATTTGTGCAGAATAAAACATTCAGCATTTATGTGAGAAATGTAGTAGTGTCAAAGTTGAAACCAAATGTACAAGGGATTCTCACATATTAATAGGAAAGGAAGTTATAATGGGAGTCGTGCGCCCTTATTAGAAAACAATCCCTTCAAAAGGAACATTTCTATCCCCAACCCTGGACTGCAACTATCTTTGGATTAAAAAAGTTAAAAAAAAAAATAGAAGAAAACAAATAAAGTCAGTTACACGTTTTACAGCTTTTATTTATGTATTTATTTTATTTTAATTGTTGCACAATACGGGGTACAATTCAGAGTTAGATATTCCAACATTGATTATGCGTGATCCCTGGATGGTGAGGTCTGCCCCTCCCTCCCTTAACAATATAACTCCACAGCCAATCCCACCCCTACCCCAAAACAGTTTTCTACTACTGCCAATCACTTTCTTCTAGCACTCTAATCGATCAAGTGCAGCTCATGAGGGACAATATTTGGAACTCTATTCTTTGTTTCCGTGATAATTCACGGAGAATGACCTAATTCATATCCATCAAGCTTTCTGCAACATCCTTTTACCTGTCACTTGTCAGGGATGCATAACATTCCATTTTCTGTATGTTCCACATTCATTTTATCCATTCCAGCTTTGAAGTGCGACATGGTTGGTATCAGGTTTTTTTCAAATGTGATTAGAGCTGCACATGGTAGGTCAATTTCTTGTCCCTTTAGAAACCGCCATAGTGATTTCCAAAGATGTTGCTCTACTTTTCAGTCCACATGCAGTGCAGAAGCATTTTTTTCCCCCAAATCTTTTCCAGCATCTGATATTGTTTGTGTTATTAATGAAGGCTGTTCTTACAGGGGTTAAGTGGTAGTTCAATGTGGTTTTCCTTTGCATTTCTTTGATGATGAGTGAGGCTGAGCACGTTTTCATGTGTTTCCTGGCTTCCCACATCTCTTCTATGAGAAGTGTCCAATCGTGTATTTTTGCCACTTTTGAACGGGATTGTTTGTCTCTTTTTCTGAGTGTTTGATTTTCTTGTAGCTCACAGATGTTATCACGTTATCAGATACATAGCTGGAGAATAGTGTGATCCATTCGGGGGCTGTCTGCTTGCTATTTTAATGGTGTCTTGTATTTTGCAGAAGTTAATTCGTTTGGTATGATCCCAAGTGTCTAACATTCTTTTTAAGTTATGGGTATTGAGGGATCTGA
>NW_007261679.1:0-11129 GCF_000164805.1 Carlito syrichta | reverse complement strand
ATTTCTTTCTTTCTTTCTTTCTTTCTTCCTTTCTTTCTTTCTTTCCTTCCTTCCTTCTTTCTTTTCTCTTTCTTTCTTTCTTTCCTTCCTTCCTTCTTTCTTTTCTTTCTTTCTTTCTTTTTTCTTTCTTTCTTTCTTACTTTCCTTCCTTCCTTCTTTCCATTCTTTTTTTTGTTTATTTCTTTCTTCCTTTCTTTTCTTTCCTCACTATGTTGCCCAGGCTGCTCTCAAACAGCCCAACTTGGGTCATCATGTTGGCCTGGGACTCCCAAACTGCTGCAATCACAGGCTTTCCTTTTAGTCAATATCCTGGTCTTTCTGCCTGGTCTTGAAAACTGGGCCAGAGACGATCCTCCCACCGAGACCTACCCTCATCCATGGATATCTGAATTTTGCTTGGGTTTGAGTTCAGAGCTTGCTATGGTGTCTAGCCTGGTCTCGATCTCCCAGGCTCTGGCTATCTTCCTTTCTCCCCAAGTGCCGAGGAGACAGTCATGAGTCACCCAGCCATCCTTGCCCCCCTAAGGTTTGAGAGTCATGTCCTCACTTTCCCCAAGGTGGTCCCAGGGAAGAACGAGTGCATCCAACTTGGCGAACAAAGCGGGTGTAGGTTGGGTGCCCCAGCCGAGATATGCCCCTGTGCCAGGCACTCCCCTAGGATTGTTCGGGGGACAAATCTGGCCAGCCTATCTGAGTTCCCAGGTTGTCATAAGGGAACAGGCTTTGTGGTGGGACCCCTAGAGGGTTGTGGAGGCCTGTCATGGGGGCTCACGCTTGACAGTGCTGTGGCAAGAGGAAGGCCTGGGAGGTGCTTTGGGAGGCTGTGGTGAGAGGATGGCCTCAGCCACTGTGTTCTAGATAAATCCAGGCACCTTGGCAAGTCCTTGTCACTACAAGAAGCCAAATAAATAAACTGAGCATGGTGGCACACACCTGTCATTCCAGCCATTCAGTCTGCTGCAGCAGAGGATCACCGGAGCCCAGCCAGTGGAGGCTGCAGTGGCCGAGAGCAGGCCTCTGTGCTCCAGCCTGAGTGACAGAGTGTGATTCCTAATCAGAATAATAATATCCACGACCACCACCACAACCACAGGCCAGGCTCAGGGGCTCAGCCTGACATCCCGTCCATTCAGAGGTCTTGGTGAGTGGACAGCATGAGCCTACGCATTTGAGACCATCCCAGGACACTAGGTGGGAGGATTGCCTGAGCCCAGCTGGTGGAGTTCGTGGTGGCCATGAGCATGCCCCTGTGCTCAGGTCTGGGTGACAGAGTGGGATTCTGACTGCAAATAATAATAATCACCACCGCCGCCACCATCACCACCCTTGCCACCCAGCGCGAGGAGTCACCTGCAGGTATGGGAGAGGAAATGCACTTTCCGCCACCATTCACAGGAGGTTTCAAAGGTGGCCACTGGGTACGTCTGTCCCGCACCTTCATCCACACATCCCAGAAGGCCTGCCTTCACCCTCCACACTCATGTCCCATGACAAAGACACGTGTGAACTCATGGAACAGGCGGCCCTGATTTAGGTCGTTCATTGGGAACAGAGTGATCAAAGTGGATCAGTAACACCATGGCCAACCTAGGTTCCGGTCACCCAGTCTGCCACCTTTGGGCTTGGGGAGGGCTGCTTCTTCTCCCGATCACTCCATTGTCCACTGCCCATGTGGACCTATGGGTGGGGAGCTGTGGTTGCCCATCCTGATGAACATAAGAGTCATATTTTGTTATCACCGAGGTCTCCGTCAGACTGGCTGGGGTGCAGCAGCATGATGGTAGCTCCTGGGGCCTTGACCAGCAGGGCTCAGGTGGTCCTCCCACCTTGGGCTCCAAGCAGCCGGGACTCTGGGGGTCACCACACCTTATTCGATTTTGGAAACCTCTCACCACGATGAGGTCTGTCAATGTCACCCAGGTTAGTCTCCAACCCCTAGTCTCAGGCAGCCTCTTGCCTCAGGCCCCCAGGGCATGGGCAGATGGCTGCAAGCCAGAGTGCCCAGACTAGACTTGCAAGTTCTGTTGGTGGGGGCAAATCAAATAACGACCCAGGATGGAGACTACTGTATCCCATGTAGCCAGGACTTCAGACGCCACCAGGCAAGACCTGAGTGTTTGTGTTCTGGGAGTGATGAGGTCTTGCTTCGTGGCCCTGGTTAGTCTCAAACTCCCAGGTTCCAGTGGTCCCCCATCTCAGCCTTCCAAAGCCACAGCCCGACTGTCTATTGATCAACCATCTTTTGGGATCTCTAGGCGCAAGACTGGGGCCTCCCTCCCAAATGATCTATGTCTGTTCACGATGATCCCAACTCCATACACAAATGGATGGTCTTCCTTTTTTCCTTCCTTCATTTTTTCTTTGAGTTAGAGTCCAACTCCTTCTCCCAGATTGGAGGGAGCAGGCACGCTCCTGGCCATTGCAGCCTCGGCCTGCTGGGCTCCAGTGAGGCTTTCCCCAGGCTTCTAAGGAGGTGGAATGACAGGTGCATGCTACCATGCCCAGTCATTTGGGATGGAGGGTAGAGATGAGTCTCGTCAAGGTATCTGGGTGGGTCTCGCCCCAGGGGCTTGGGCTGGCCTCTGGCCTCCACCTCCCAAAGTGCTGAGATGACGAGGCTGAGCACCAGAGGTTGGGACTGGAAAGTGCCGAGTTTGGGGGACCCTCACATGTGGGGGTCAGGGGCGGAAGTTCTGATGGCATAAGGTTTTCAGGAGAATGTACTTCTTTTTTTCTTTTTTCTTTCTTGCCTTCTTTTTTCTTTCTTTTCTTTCTTTCTTTCTTTCTTTCTTTCTTTCTTTCTTTCTTTCTTTCTTTCTTTCTTTCTTTCTTTCTTTCTTTTCTTTTCTCACTAGATTGCCCAGGTCGCTCTCAAACTGCCCAAATCAGGCCATCCTTTCAACCTGGGCCTCCAAAACTGCTACAATCACAGGCTTTTCATTTGGTAGACATCCTGGTCTTCCTGCCTAGTCCTGAAATCTGGGCTGGAGGTGATCCTCCCACCGAGGCCTGCCCTCATCAAAGGTTTTCTGAGTTTTGCTTGGGGTCAGGGTTGGGGATTTTTATGGTCTCCAGTGCAGTCTCAGCTCCTGGGCTTTGGCCATGTTCCCATCTCGGGCCTCCCGGAAGTGCCGAGGAGACAGGCATGAGTCACCTGGCTGGCCCCCTCAATGGCTTGTGAGTCACGCCCTCCCTTTCCCCAAGGAAACCCTGGGTCGAGTGAGCAGGTCAACACTGGGGATCGACTTGGGTGCAGGGTGGGGGTGGGCACCCCAGCAGAGACATGCCCCTGGGCCAGGCTCTCTCATGTGGTGGGCTTAGCAATCAACTCCAGCTACCCTCTTCATGGTCTCGGGTCATCTGAAGAGAACGGGCCTCTCGGTAGGGCCCAAGAGGGTTGTGAAGCCCAGTTAGCAGACTCACGCCTGTTAACCAGCCGAGGCAAGAGGATGACCTGAGCCCTTGGGTTCGAAAACAACCCGGGCAGCTTGGTGGGAACTCATCTCTACAAGAAACCAAAAAGATGAGCTGAGCATGGTGGCACACACCGGTCCTCTGCCCACTCAGGAAGCCACAGCAGGAGGATGGCCGAGGCCAGCTGGTGGAGACTGTGGTCACTGAGAGTGGGAAACTGTCCTTCGGCCTAGGTGACAGAGCATGATGCCGACTCAGCAAGATGATACCAACCACCACCGCCACAACCACAGACCGGGTTCAGGAGCTCAGCCTGGCATCCCGGCCCTTCAGACGCCGAGGCAAGTGAACGGGCTGAGCCTGCGGATTGAAGACCAGCTGAGGAGACTGGGTGAGACTTCATCTCTGTCATCAAAAATAAAACCAAATATTAGCCGGTCATGGTGTCACAGACTTGTGGTTCCAGTCACTAGGTGGAACGTTGCGGGACGATCACCTGTGACCAGGAGGTGAAGTCTGCGGTGGCCATGAGCATGCCCCTGCGCTAAGACCTTGGTGACAGAGCATGATCCCGACTCCAAATAATAATAATCACCATCACCCCCACCACCCTTACCACCCAGCAAGAGGTGTCACCCACAGGGATGAGAGATAAAAAGGCACTTCCCCCCCCCCGTTGTTTGCAGGAGGTTTCAAAGGTGGCCACTCGTCAAGTCCGTCCCATGCCTTTGGCCATGTGTCCCAGAATGCCTGCCTCCACACTCCACACTTGTGCCCCATGGCAAAGATGCATGTGAACTCATGGAACAGACAGCCCAGAGTTAGGGAGTCCATCAGACACAGAACGATCAAGGCGGTCCATCACTGCTACAGCCAGCCCAGGTTGCGGTCGCCCAGTCTGCCAAATTCGGGCAGAGGGAGGGACCTTTCCTCTCCCGATCACTCCATCTTCCCCCGCCCATGCGGACCTTTCACTGGGGGGCCATGGATGCCAGTTGTGATGCACGTGGGAGGTGTCTTTTTTGACGCTGGAGACTCCATTGTCATGGTAGAGCATGGCAGCATGGTCGTGACTCCTGGAGTCTCGAACTGTGGGACTGAGGAGGACCTCCCAGCTCAGAACCCTAGCAGCCAGGACCTTGGGGGCCACCATGACAGACCCAATTTTGGGAACTTCTCGCCAAGACAAGGTCTGTCAGTGTCTCCTGGGATCGTCTCCAAACCCTGGGCTCAGGCAGCCTCCTGCATCAGCACCCTAGGGCACGGGACTGATAGCCCTGAGCCATGGTGCCTGGCCTGGAATTGCACATTCTCTTGGCAGAGGCAATGCAAAGGAAAGTCCTGGGATGGAGGCCACCACATTCTGTGTAGCCGGGACCACAGGCACCACCACACATGACTCCACTGTTTGTGTTCTGGGGATTGATGAGGTCTCATTACGTGGCACATGCTAGTCTCAAACTCCCGGGCTTCAACGGTCCCCCACGTCAGCCTCCTGTAGCCACAGCCCGATTGTCTGCCGATGCACCTTCTTTCAGGAACTCTAAGCCCTAGGCTAGGGCCTCCTTCCAAAATGATCCCTGTATGTTCACAATGATCACAACTCCATTCACAAATGAATGTTCTCTTTTTTTTCCTTTTTTTCTCTTTTTCTTCAATTCGAAGTCTCACTCCATTGGCCAGGTTGGAAGTCAGTGGCTTGCTTCCAGCCACCGCAGCTTTGGCCTGCTGGGATCTGTGAGCCTTTCCCCAGCCTTCTGAGGAGCTGGAACAACAGGCGCATGCCTCCACACCCAGCTCTTTTGTGATGGAGGGTAAAGACGAGTCTTGCTGAGGTTCCCAGGCAGGTATTGGCCAATGAGCTTGGGCCAGATGCTAGCCTCAGCCTCCCAAAGTGATGGGATGGAGAGACTGAGCTCCAGAGCCTAGCCTTGATCCTTCATCAAAAACGAACTAGGTGGCCTGGTGTGACAGCCCATGTTTGGAATCCCAGAGCTCTGGGAGGCTGAGGCTGGAGAATGGCTGAAACCCAGGAGCCCAAGCCATCCCGGGTCACACAGGGAGACCCCATTTCTGCACCCATAAAAACAACAGGTGTGGGATCGAGGTACCCATCTTCCTGGCCACTTCCAGGCTGAGGCGAGAGGATAGTCAGAGCCCACGATTTCGAGGCTGGTGGTGAATGTCAGTGATGTCCCCAGGCCCCAGCCTGGGCCACAGAGCCATGTCCTGTCTCCAAAAACATCAGAATTGTACACATATTTTCAATTGTGTGTGGTGTGTTCACAGGGCGACTGTCTTTAGATCCAGGAAAAATGGGATGGGAGAAGAAATGTCCCCAGGTGAGGGATGTGTCCCTTGCCTTTCTTGGTGGAAGGTCCTCATTGCTGATTTGGAGGGTTGGCCTGCCTGACATTTCAGAGAGGAGAGCTGAAAAGGAACCCAGCCAGGAAGGCTCAGTAACTCCCACACCAAAGTGAGAGCAGCCATGGTGGGGTTTGTGGGTGAAAAGTGCTGAGGTTGGGGGACCTTCACATGTGGGGGGGTGAGGGGGGAAGTACTGAGGGCAGAAGGTTTGCAGGAGAATGGATTTCTTTCTTTCCTTTCTTTCGTTCTCCCTTCCTTACACCTCCTTCCTTCCTTCCTTCCTTCCTTCCTTCCTTCCTTCTCCTTCCTTCCTTCCTTCCTTTCTTACTTTCTTTCTTTCTTTCTTTCTCTTCTTTCTTTCTTTCTTTCTTTCTTTCTTTCTTTCTTTCTTTCTTTCTTTCTTCCTTTTCTTTCCTCACTAGGTTGTCCAGGCTGCTCTCAAACCAGCCAACTCAGGTTATCCTCTTGGCATGGTCTCCCAAACTCCTGCAATCACAGGCTTTCCATTTCATCGACATACAGGTCTCCTGCCTGGTCTTGAACTCTGGGCCAGAGACAATCCTCTCGCTGAGGTATTCCCTCAGCCAAGGTTTTCTGCGTTTTGCTTGGGGTCAAGATGGGGTCTTACTATGGTGTCCAGCCTGGTCTGGAGCTCCCAGGCTCCGGCCATCTTCCCGTCTTGGCCTTCCCAAATGTCAAGGAGACATGCGTGAGTAACCCGGCCATCCCTGCCACCTGAATGTGAGTCACACTCCCCCTTTCCCTGAGGTGGCCCCTGGGAGAAGCGAGCAGGTCCACCCTGAATAACAAGACTGGAAGAGGGGTGGGAGCCCTGGTGGAGACACGCCAGGTGCTTCCCCCACAGATGTCCCGGCAGGTTACTCTGGCTACATTATCTGGAGTCGCAGGTCATTGGAAGGGTACGAACCTCGCTATGGGGCCGAGAGACAGGTGTGGAGGCTAGGCATGAGGGCTCACGTCTCTCACCCTGGTGTTTTGGAGGCTGAAGCGAGAGGATGGCCTGAGCCCCCGGGTTCGAGACCAGCCCAGGCACCTTGCCCAGACCACGTCTCTACAAGAAGCCAAAAAAATGAGCCAAACTTGGTGGCACAGTCGCTCCGTTTTGACTACTCAGGAGGCTGCTGCAGGTGAATTGATGGAGCCCAGCCGCTGGAGGCCGCGATGACTGAGAGTGGGCCCCTGCACTCTGGCCTCAGTGACAGATCGGGACTCCCACTCAGAATAATACCAACCACCATCAAAACCACAGGCTGGCCTCAGGGGCTCAGCCATGCATCCCAGTCCTTCGGAGGCACAGTTGAGTGGACGTCCTGACCTGCGGGTTTGACACCAGCCTGGGACATGGGGTGAGACATCGTCTCAGTCATCAAAAATAAATCCAAAGATAAGCTGGGCATGGTGGTGCAGGCCTGGGTTTCCAGCCACTTGGTGGGCCAAGATGAGAGGATCATCTGAGCAGGGCAGGTGGAGTCTGGGGTGTTTGTGAGTGTGCCCCTGTGCTAAGGCCTGGGTGACGGAGCAGGATTCTGACTCCAAATTATAATAATCACTACCACCACCACGACCACTACCCCTGCCACCCAGGGCGAGGAGTCATCCTCAGGGATGGGAGAGGAAAAGGCAATAGCCCCCCTTTCTTTGCAGGTAGTTTCAAAGTTTTCCTCCGGGCACGTCCATCCTGCACCTTTAGCCATGCATCCCAGAAGTCCTGCCTCCATCCTCCACACTCGTTTCCCACAGCAGACACGTGTGAACTCAAGGAACAGACTGCCCTGAGTTAGGGTGGCCGTTGGACATAGAGTGATCAAGGAGGTCCGGCAATGCCATGGCCAGCCCAGGTTCTGGTCGCCCAATCTGCCTCCTTCAGGTGGGGGGACAGTCCCTTCCTCTCCTGATCACTCCATCATCCCACGTTCACATGTACCTTTCCCTGGGATGCCATGTATGCTTGTCGTGACACAGGTTGGATGTGTCTTTTTTGTCACCAGAGTATCTGACGGTGCCAGGCTGTGGCACAACAACATGATCCTGGCTTCTGGGGCCTCGACCTGCAGGCTAAGGCCGTCCTCCCACCTTGGTCCCTAAGCTACTTGGACTCCTGGGGCCACAACGCCTGACTTGATTTTGGGGCCCTCTTGCTGAGACGAGGTCTGGCCACATGGCCTAGGCTGGTCTCTGACCCTGGGGACTCAGGCAGCCTCCTGCGTTGGACTCCAGGGCCTGGGACTAATGGCCATGAGCCACATTGCAAGGCCTGTACTCACATGTGCTGTGAGTGGGGGTGACACAAAGGCACGCCCCAGGACATAGGCCACCGCATCCCTTGCAGCCAAGATGTGTGCACCACCATGTGTGACTCAGTGCTTGCATTCCACAGAGAGACAAGGTCTCATTACGTGGCCTAGGCCGGTCTCAGACTTCCGGGCTGCAGCAGTCCCCTGCTTCAGCCTCCCAAAGCCACAGCCCGACTGTCTGCTGATCCACCATCTTTTAGGATTTCTAGGCCCAAGGTTGGGGACTCCCTCCCAAATGATCTCTGTCTGTTCACAATGATCCCAACTCCATACACAAATGGATGTTTTTCTTTTATTTCATTTTTGTCTTTGAGTCAGAGTCTCATTCCCTCACCCAGGCTTTTTGGTGGTGGCTCACTCCCGGCCACCACAGCCTCAGCCCACCAGGCTCCAGTGAGCTTTTCATCAGCCTTCTGAGGCACTGGAACGGCAGGTGCATACCACCACGCACCACTCATTTGGGATGGAGGATAGAGATGAGGTCTCACCAAGTTGCCTAGGCAGTTCTCAGCCACGGGTTTGTGCTGACTCTGGCCTGGCTTCCCAAAGTGCTGGTATGATGAGGCTGAGCCCCCAAGCCTGGCCTGTATCCTTCATCAAAAATGAACCAGAAGGCCTGGCTTGGCATCCCACACGTGGAATCCCAGAACTCTGGAAGTCTGAGGCAGGAGGATGGTTGGAGCCCAGGAGCGCAAGGCCAGCATGGGGCACCAATGGAGACCCCGTCTCCACACCCATATAAACAGGGAGTCTGGTGTTGAGGGTCCCGTCATCCCGGCCACTCTGCGGGCAGAGGTGGGAGGATCACCGGAGCTCATGAATTCGAGCCTGGCAATGAACCATGGTCATGACTGTGGACACCAGGGTGGGCCACAGAGCCAGACCCTGTCTCCAAAATCATCAGAATCATACACAGATTCTAAACAACACATGTTGTGTTCACAGGGAGACTGGCTTTAGATCAGGAATAATGGGATTGTGGAGGAAGAAATGTCCCCGGGTGAGGAATTTGTTCCTGGGCTTTCTTGGTGGAAGATCCTCATTGCCGAGTTGGAGGGTCGACTGCCTGGGACATATTTCTAACCTCAGAGAGGAAAGCCGGCAGGATCCCAGCCAGGGATCCTGCACCAAAGTGGGGGCAGCCACTGGGGGGTGGGTTAGGATTGTAAGATTCTGAGCTTGGGGACCCTTCACATGTATGGGGAAGGGGGAGAAGGACTGAGGGCAGAAGGTTTGCAGGAGAATGGACTTTCTTTCTTTCTTTCTTTCTTTCTTTCTTTCTTTCTTTCTTTCTTTCTTTCTATCTTTTCTTTCCTCACTAGGTTGCTCAGACTGCTCTCAAATTGCACAACCAGGGCCATCCTCTAAGTCTGGGCCTCCCAAACTGCTGTAATCACAGGCTTTCCATTTGGTCAATCCTGGTGTTCCTGCCTGGTCTTGAACTCTGTACTGGAGGGTATCCTCCCACCGAGGCCTGCATTCACCCAAGGTTTTCTGACTTTTGCTTGGCATCGAAGTGGGGTCTTGCTATGGTGTCCAGCCTGGTCTCCTGTTCCCAGAAACCAGCCATTTCCCTGTCTCAGCCTCCCCGAGTGCCGAGGAGACAGGTGTGAATGGCCTGGCCATCTCTGCCTCACTGAACAGTCTCACCCTTCCTTTTCCTGAGGTGGCCCCTCAGAGGAGCAAGCGGGTCCACCATTGGGAATGAGGTGGAAGGAGGGGTGGATGCCCTGGTGGAGAAACACACCTGAGCCAGGCGCTCACTGTGTGGAGGGCTTGACTGGCGATTTCAGCCACCCTCTCTAGGATCCTGGGTTGTCGGAATGTAGTGGGCTTCGTGGTGGGGCCACAAGATGTGTGTGGAGCCCAGGTGTGGGGGCTCATGCTTGTCATTCTAGCCCTCTGGGAAGCTGAGGTGAGAGGATGGCCTGAGTCCCCATGTTTAAGACTAGCCCAGGCACCTTGGCGAGGCGTCATCTCTACAAGAAGCCAAAAAAATGAGCCAAGCATGGATGCACATGCCTGTCCTTCTGGCCACTCTGGAGGCTGCAGTGGGAGGATCACAAGAGCCCAGAATGTAGAGGATGCAGTGACCAATTGTGGCCCCCTGCACTCCAGCCTGGGTGAAAGAGCAGGACTCCAACTCAGATGAATAATACCTACCACCACCACCACCACAATCACAGCCCTGGCTGAGGGCCTCAGACTGGCTTCCCAACCATTCAGAGGCCCAGGTGCATGGACGGCCTGAACCTGTGGGTTTGATACCAGCCCAGGAAACAGGGTGAGACCTCATCTCGGACATAAAAAATAAGTCAAAGATTGGCCAGGTGTGGTGGCACTGGTCTGTGGTTCCAGCCACTTGGGGGGTGGAGGTGGAAGGTTTGCCTGAGCCTGGCAGTTGGAGTCCACAGTGGTCGTGAGCATGACCTTGCACTCTTGCCTGGGTGACAGAGTGGGATTTTAACAACAAATAATAAAAATCACCATCACCACCACCATCACCATCCCTGCCATCCAGCACAAGTCACACTCAGGGATGGGAGAGGAAAAGGCAGTTTTCAGAGTGTTGTTTTAGGGAGTCTTCAAAGGTGGCCACCAGCACATCCAGCCTGTGCTTTTGGCCAAGGGCACCAGAAGGCCTGCCTCCAACCTCCACACTCGTGCCCCATGGCAAAGACATGTGTGAGCTCACAGAACAGACGGCCACCAGTTAGGCCAGCTGTGGGCAGAGTGATCAAGATGGTCTGGCAGCATTGCTGACAGCAAAGGGTTTTGTCACCTGGTCTGCAACCTTTGGGCAAGGAAAGGGCCTCTTCCTCTCTCGATCACTCATTCGTCACCCGCCCATGTGAAACTTTACCTGGGAAGCCGAAGTCACCAGTTGTGATGCACGTGGGAGGAGTCTTTTTTTGTCATCAGAGTCTCTGCCTGATGGACTGGGGTGTGGTGGCAGGATCGTGGCTTTGGGGCCTCAACTGTCGAGGTTCAGTTGGTCCTCCTGCCTTGGTACCTGAGCAGCCAGGACTACCA
>NW_007261678.1:1474-6463 GCF_000164805.1 Carlito syrichta | reverse complement strand
GCAGAGCTGAGTGGCTAGCTAGGTAGCTACATTTTTAATTCACCTGGTTAGCCAGCTGGCTAGCTGGTTAAGTCAGCTAGTTGTGTTAGCTGTCTAGCCACCTGTCTAGGTCAGCAACTAGCTAATTAAGTCAGCTGGCTAGCCGGCTGGCTTGCTAGTTAAGTCAGCAAGTTAGGTGAGCTGGCCAGCCAACTGGCTAAATGGGTGGCTGGCTAGTCAAGCCAGCTGGCTAGCCGGATGACTATCTAATTAAGTCAGCTAGTTAAGTCAACTGGTTAGCCAGCTGACCTAGCTAGGTGACTGGCATGCTAAGATGGCCTGTTAGCAGCCTGTTCAGGGAGGTGACCAGATAATTTAACTAGCTCACTAGGCAGCTGAACAACAGGGTGGCTTGTTACTTAAACCAGGTTCCTATCCCACTTTCGAACCAGATGTCTGGCTATTTAAGATGGCTGGCTAGCTAGGTTCCCAGTCCACTAGCTGGCTAGCCAGCTGCCTTGCCAGGTAGCCAGCCAGGTAACTAGCTATTTAAGCTAGCTGTCTAGCTGTCTAGCCATCAGGTTAGCTAGTTACTTAAGTCAGCTTGCTAACCAGGTAGCCTGCCCACTAATTAGTCAGACAGTTAAGTCAGCTAGCTAGCCAGCTAACTAGGTAAGTCAGCTAACTATTCAGCTAGCTAGTTAAGTCAGCTAGCTAGTCAGGTTGATTGTCAAATAGCTAGTTTAGTCAGCTAGCTAGTCAGCTAGCAAGTGAGCTAGATAATTAGGTCAGCTAGTCAGCTCACTAGCCAATTAGCTAGCTAGTTAAGTCAGCTTGCAAGACTGCTAGATAGTTTGTTTTCTAGCTAGTTATGTCTGCTAGATAGCCAGCTAGCTAGTCAGCTTGCTATTCAGGTAACTAGTTAAGTCAGCTAGCAAACCAGCTAGTTACTTGGCTAACTTGTCAGCTAGCAACTAAGCTAGCAGGTCAGCTAACTAGTGGGCTCACTCACTTTCCATCAGGTCAGCTAAATATTCGGCTTGCTCATCTGGCAACCGGTAAGCAAACTAGTCGGTTCACTCACCAGTCAACAGATCAACTACCTTGTTGACTCACTCGCAGGCAAACAGGTGAGCAAACTAGTCGGCTTGCTCACCAGTCAACAAGTTAAGTTAGCTCACAGGTTGGCTCACTCACCAGCCAATTAGTTAAGGCAGCTCATGCCTTGGCTCACTCACCAGCCAACTAGTTAAGTCAGCTCACTGGTCTGCTCACTCACCGGCCGACTAAGTCTGAGCAGTCAACTCACTCCCCAGTTAACTAAATTCAACTGACCAATCATCTCACATGCCGCCCAACTAATTAAGTCAACTGACCATTTGACTCACATATCGGCCTACTAGTTAAGTCAACTGAACAGTCGGCTTACTCGCCAGTGAACTAGTTATTTAAACTGACCAGTCGACTCACTCGCCAGTCAACTAGTTAAGTCAGATAAAATGTCGGCTCACTCACCAGCTGACTAGTGAAGTCAGCTAGCCAGTCGGCCTACTAGCCATCCACCTAGTTAAGTTAGCTAACCAATCGGCCGACTAGTGGACCAAATGTCAGACAACAATTTAGGTCAGATAAGTAGTCGACCGATAAGTTAGGTGAGCTAACTAGTGGCCAACAAGTTGGACGACTGGTTAGGTCAGCAAATGGGTCAGCCAACTAGTTAACAGAACTAACTAGTGGGCCAAATCTTCAGTCAACTAGTTAACACAGCTAAATTGTCAGCCGAAAATTCGGCCAAATTTTTATGCCAGCAAACAAGTCGGCTAAGTAGTCAACCAATGTATTAAACCAGCTAACTAGTGGACCGACTCATCATCCAGAAAGTTGTCAACTAGCTAACTCGTTAAGCAACTAGTTAATTCAGCTAATTATCTCATTTACCAACTAGTTAAAACAGATAGTTAACTCGTTAACCAACTTGTTAAGTCAGTTAGCTATCTCATTAGCCAACTAATTAAGTCAGTTAGCTAAGCATACACCAGCTAGCTAGCTAAGTCAGCTAACAAAATCAGCTAGCTCACTTGTTAGCTAAATATGTCAGCTACTTAAGTCTGTTTACTGACTAGTTAGCTAATTAATTAAGTCAGCTAGTTAATCAGCTAACTAAATAGAATAAATATGTAAATCACGTAGTTAAGTTAGGTAGCTAACTACTTAAGCCAGCCAGTTAAGTCAGCTAGTTAAGTCAGTTTTCTAATTTCATCAGCTGGTTAAGACAGCTAGCTGGCTAGTTAACTAACGGGTTGAGTTAGCAGGGTGGCTCAGGTAGTTATCTAGTTAACTAACGTATTAACTCAGCTGGTTGTGTCGGCTAGCTAGCAAGTTAGAAAACGGGTTGAGTCAGCCGGTTGAGTAGGCTAGCTAGCTAATTAGCTAACAAGTTAAGTCAGCTGGTTGAGTCAGCTAGATACTAAGCTAGCTAATGGTTTGTGTCAGCTAGCTAGCTCATTAGCTAACGAGTTAAGTAAAATAATTAAGTCACCTAGCTAGTACGTTAGATAATGAGTAAGCTAACTAGTTAGCTAGCTGGTTAGGTCAGCTAGCAAGCTAGGCAGCTAATTAATTAAGTCAGCTGGCTAGCTAGGTAGCTAGCTAGTTAGCTAACTTTTTAATTCAGCTTGCTAGCTAGGTAGCTAGCTAGTTAAGTCAACTAGTTAAGTTAGTTGGCTAGCCAGCTGGCTAGCCAGGTAGCGAGCAAGTTAAGTCAGTTGGCTAACAAACTGGCTAGCTGGTTAATTCAGCTAGTTAAGAGAGCTGGAAAGCCAACTGACAAGGTAAGTAGCTAGCTAGTTAAGTCAGCTACATAGCTACCTGGTTAACTAGCGATGTCAGTGAGTTGTCAGCTGGCTAGCCAACTTTCTAGCTGGATAAGTCAGCTAGTTTAGTCAGCTGCCTAGCCAACTGGTTAGTTAGGTCGCTAGCTAGATAAGTCAGATTGCTAGCTAGCAGGCTAGCCGTTAAAGTCAGCTAGTTATGTCAGTTGGCTAGCCACCTGCTTAGGTAGGCAACTAGCTAATTAAGTCAGCAGGCTAGCCTGCTGACTAGTTAATTAAGTCAGCGAGTTAAGTGAGCTGCCTAGTCGACTGGCTACCTAGCTGACTAGTTAGTAAAGCAAGCTGGGTAGTCGGATAGCTATCTAACTAAGTCAGCAAGTTAAGTCAGCTGGTCAGCCAGCTGGCTAGCTTGGTGGCTGTCATGTAAAGACGACTTGTTAGTAGGCTGTTCAGTTAGGTGGCCAGATAATTAAGCCGGCAAGTTAGGCAGACGAACACCAGGGTGGCTGGCTAGTTAAGCCAGCTTTCTATCCCACTGTCCAGCCAGACGTCTGGCTATTTAAGCTGGATGCCTAGTCAGGTGACCAGTCCGCTGGCTAGCTAGCCAGGCTGCCTATACTGCTAGCCAGCCAGGTAGCTAGCTAGTTAATCCAGCTGGATAGCCATCAATCCAACCAGGTAGCCTGCTAGTTAAGTCAGCTGGCTAGCCACTTATGCAGTCAACTAGCTTGTCAGATAGTTAAGTCAGCTAGCTAGCCAGCTAGCTAGTTAAGTCAGCTAGCAAGTCAGCTAGCTAGTCAGCTAGATAATTAAGTCAACAAGCTAGTCAGATTGCTTGTCAAATAGCTAGTTAAGTCAGCTAGCTAGTCAGCTAGCTAGTCAGCTAGATAATTAAGTCAACTAGCCAGCTAAATAGCCAGTTAGCTAGTTAAGTCACCCTGCTAGTCAGCTAGATAGATTGTTTGCTAGCTAGTTATGCCAGCTAGATACCCCACTAGCTAGTCAGCTAGCTAGTTAAGTCAGCTAGTAAACCAGCTAGTTACTTAGCTAACTTGTTGGCTAGCAACTCAGCTAGCTTGTCAGCTAACTAGTGGGCAAGCTCGCTTTCCATCAGATCAGCTAGATATTCAGCTCCCTCACATGCCAACTGGTCAGTAAAATAGTTGGCTTGCTCACCAGCCAATAGGTCAACTAACTTGTCGACTCGCTCGCAGACCAATAGGTCAGCTAAATAGTCAGCTTGCTTGCCAGCCAACTGATTAAATTAGCTCACAGATCGGCTCACTCACTGGGTGAATAGTTAAGGCAGCTCACACATCAGCTCACTCACTGGCCGACTAGTTAAGTTGACTACCTAGTCGGCTCACTCACCGGCCGACTAGTTAAGTCTGACCAGTCGGCTCACTCACCACTGATTCAATTCAGATGAACAGTAATCTCACATGTCGGCCACTAGTTAATTCGTCTGACAAGTCGACTCACCTATTGGCCTACTAGTTCAGTCAGTTGACCAATCGGCTCACTCGCCGGTGAACTAGTTAATTCAGCTGACCAGTCGGCTCACACGTGGTTCTCCTAGTTAAGTCAGCTAATCTGTCAGCTCACTCACCAGCTGACTAGTTAAGTCAGATAACCATTCGGACTACTAGCCATCTGACTAGTTAAGTTAGCTAACCAATCGGCCGACTAGTGGGACAACTTGTCAGTCAATAATTTAGTTAATTTAGTTAACTAGTTGGCCGACTAGTTATGTCATCTAACTAGTGGACCAACTAATCAGACTACTATTTAGGCCAGCAAATTTGTCAGCCAACTTGTTAACTGAGCTAACTAGTGGGCCAACTCGTCAGTAAACAATTTAACACAGCTACATAATCAGCCGAATATTTGGCCAATATTTTATACCAGCAAACATGTCGGCAGAGTAGTCAGCCAAGTATCAGTCCAGCTCACTAGTCATCTGACTTGTCAGTCAACAAGTTATGTCACCTAGCTAACACATTAACCAATTAGGTAAGTCAGCTATTTATCTCCTTTACCAACTAGTTAAAACAGTTAGGTAACTTGTTAACCAACTTGTTAAGTCAGCTAGCTATCTCATTAGCAAACTAGGTAAGTCAGCTAAGTCAGCTAGCTAACCAGCTAGCTAGCTAAGTCAGCCAGCTAAATCAGCTAGCTC
>NW_007261678.1:0-1201 GCF_000164805.1 Carlito syrichta | reverse complement strand
CTAACAAGTTAAGTCAGCTGGATGAGTCAGCTAGCAACCAAGCTAGCTAACTACTTAAGTGAGTTGATTGTGTCAGCTATCTAGCTCATTAACTAACGAGTTAAGTAAGATAATTAAGTCATGGAGCTAGCACATTAGATAACGAGTAAGATAACTAGTTAGCCAGCTGGTTACGTCAGCTAGCTATCTGGCAGCTAGCTATTTAAGTCAGAAGCTAGCTGGCTAATTACTTAATTCTACTGGCTAGCTAGTTAGCTAGCTATTTAAGTCAGCTATTTAAGTCAGCTGGTTAGTCAGCTGGCTAGCTAGGTAGCATGCTAGTTAAGTCAATTGGATAACCAGCTGGCTAGCTGGTTAATTCAGCTAGTTAAGAGAGCTGGCATGCCAACTTACATGGTAGGTAGCTAGCCAGTTAAGTCAGCTAGATAGCTACCTGGCTGGCTAATCATATCAGTGTGTTAAGTCAGCTGGCTATCCAACTGTCTAGCTGGTTAAGTCAGCTAGTTTAGTCAGCTATCTAGCCTGCTGGCTAGTTAGGTAGCTAGCTAGATAAGTCAGCCTGCTAGCCAGCAGGCTATTAGTTCAAGTCAGCTAGTTAAATCAGCTGGTTAGCCTTCTGGCTAGGTAGGTAGCTAACTAGTTAAATGAGCTGGCCACCCAACTTGCTAGCTTAAGTCAGCTAGGTAAGTCAACTGGCTGTATAGGGAGTCAGCTAGTTAAATCAGCTGGTTAGGAAGCAGACTAGCTGTTTAAGTCAACTAGTAGTGTCAACTGGCAACAAGCTGGCTAGCTAGATAAGACAGCTCATTAAGTCTGTTGGCTATCCCACTGGTTAGCTAGTTAAAAAGCTAGTCAAGTCAGATGGTTATCCATCAGGCTAGTTGGTTATTTCAGCTAGTTAAATCAACTGGTTAGCTAGGAAGCTGACTACATGTCAGCTAGTTATGTCAGCTAGCTAGCTAGTTAATTCTGCTAGTTAATTCAGCTGGCAAGTTAGATAGCTAGCTAGGTAGCTGGCTAATTGAGTCAGCAAGTTAAGCCAGCTGGCTAGCTAGGTAACTAGCTGGTTAAATCAACTAGTTAAGTCAGCTTGCTTGCTAGTAAAGTCAGCAAGTTACTCAGCATGTTAGCCAGCTGCCTAGCCATGTAGCTAGCTAATTAAGTGAACTGTCTATCCAGTTAGCTAGCTAGTAGAGTAACC